>NW_023425562.1:36006263-36076263 GCF_014108245.1 Pipistrellus kuhlii
ATAGAAAAATGCAGGCGTTGGAATCATATTTTCTTTTTATGGGGAGGAACAATTTGTGGCTAATGACATGGTAGAGAAATCAGAGTTGTGCCCGTGTAAATTCCCTGAGAATATGAGTGAGAACTTTGCAGGTCAGACAACAAACTGAACACAGCCAAAAAGCTCTAAAATCATTGATCTGTTTAAACTGAGCTTTCAAATTATGAAATTGGAATTCTAAGGCTGTATTCCCTGGTGAACAATCTCATTTTTTTTTTCCATTGCCAGCTGCCTTAATCTGGTCAAAAAAGAAAGGTATGATTATTTCCATTATAATTCCGCAGCAATTTTTTCTTTTGCTTAGCCTCTCAAATTATTAGTTTAATAAAGGAAAATGTTAGTGTGATTTTAATTCCCTGAATAACATTGTGGATGATAAGAGAAAATGATATTATTGCTCACTTGGCTATTTGTATAAAGGATTACCCATTTTCCCACTGGTATAATAATATTATGTTTGTTATCATATATTCATTTCCTTTAAAACAGAAAAAAAGCACATTCCTTAGGATTTCAAAGTCATTGGTCTTGAGTAAATTAATACATACATTCATATATTAATTATTAATAAACATTTAATAACTATATATATATATATTTCCACTCTGTTCTCTAGAAAGAAGAGTGTTCACCAATTTCCAGACCCCAATAAGTGACAGATTTGAGGCCTCACATAATTATGTAGGGAATCTTATTCACACATTTGAATGAGAGGGCCCAGATTTTCTAGGAAATAGGAGTATAGTCAGGCTCTGTGTTTTTGTTAACATTTTTTAAAGTTGCATTTTATTGTGGTATGATTTGCATATAATAACCGACACAAAATTTAATTGTACATATGTATGCAGCCAGAAACCAGCACTTATCAAGAACTGTGTAGGGTTTGAAATGTTACTTTATGTGTATAAGCTCACAAGTTGCCCTGCTACAGTTTCATGAATGCTGCTTAAGACACGAGACTCCTGGGTCAGAGATGAAGGAGTTTCCTTCTCACAGGGGAAGCCTTGATCAGAGTGTCAGTAAGAGGTCCCTCTCTGAGCCCTGATTCCTAGAGGGCTATGAGAAGGGTAGATGATACCTGTGCATACCATGGGCTGTGCTGAGAGGAGCCTTGATCTCAGTGAATCTCCATTGTCCACAGTGGACAGGCAGCTGTCTTCTGCTCTAGGGGAGACACTGACTGTTTTCTAAGACTGCTCACCACACAGATATCTTAATGGTAGTCTGAACCAAATGTAGTCATTCCTTTGCAAAAATATGTATTGAAACAAACAAACAAGCAAACAAAAAAGCCCAACTTAGACTATTTTATCCCAACACCTAGATCCAGGCATAGCATATTTTCACCACCCAAATGCTTCATCATGCCTTCTTCTCACAGTCAATATCCACCCACAAGTCACCTCCAACATAGCCCTGTTGCCATATTTGGTTTGCTAGTCCTTGACTATTATGTACATGGGATTGTTTAGTATGCTTTCTTTTGTTTCTGAATTCTTTTACTCAACATATGCTTATTGTCAAAGTTCTTTTATATTATTTCACCTTATTTTATTGTGAGCATATACCACAATTTATTTACCCATCTTATTGCTGAGGTACATTTGCATGATCTCGGTTGTTGGAATATTACAAATAAAGATGTCAATAATATTTCATTACATGCTTTTGGTGGGTGCAGTAGGTATTTTTGGTGAGGTATACATAGATAAGGAGTGGTTTAATCACGGAGCTTGTATATATTTAGCCTCAATAGGTATTATCAAAACATTCCTGAAGTAATTACCGAAGTTTAAACTTCCACCAGCAACACATGAGCATTCCAGGTATTCTGCATTCTTGCCAACCTTTGGTATTGTTGATCTATTATTGTTAGCCATTCTGGTCATAGTAGAGTGAAAGCTCACCATGGATTTAATTTCCCTGATGAGTAACTATGTGCCTATTATCAACTGGGAAGCTCCTTTTGTAAACTGACTACTCAAGTCTTGCCAGTTTTCAAAAGTGAGCTGCATGTTCCTTTCTTCTTAGTTTGTGGGGGTTTCTTGTATATTCTAACTAAAAGCCCTTAGATAGTTAAGAGCATTGTTACATATATTCTCCCAGACGGTGACTTACATTTCCACTCTCAGAATAGTGTCTTTTAATGCATGGAAGTTTTACAATCTAATAAGTAAGAATTATGATAATTCAGTATTCTCTGCCTATCCAAAGGTTGAGAAGATATTTTCTCAATATCTTCTAGAAGGTTTATGGGTTAAAATTTGCTTTTAGATTTACTGTGTGATTTTATTTTTCCGTTCAAACTGTGGGGACGCACTGTGGTTAGTTACCCAGCTTCTCTCTTGCCACTCTCATGCAGGAGCTCACACAGCTGGACTGACTCAGAGAAAGGCCAGCGGGGAGAGGGGAATGTGGCCTAGGGTCAATGGCTTCGATTTACATTCACTAACATCTGAAATACTCAAATATGGTGTTCTGACATGGAGTCTCTTTTTGTCTTCTTTTATTACAGTCACATTTTTTAAAAGTACTTTAGGATGGATTTTTAAAACTCCCCAATTATACATTTACCCAATAGTCCTTGATTATAGGCTATCACATAATTGCGTAATCATGGACTTTTAGAAATGCATATTATTTGCTCCATAGTCCGTAAGAGGCTGTTATGGACTGTTGTGCAATCGTATAATTAGGGATGCTATAAAGTATGTGGTCTTTATGCAGTAGTCTGAACTACGATGCTGTGTCATGTCAGAATCCACTCAGAATGTTCTGGGACTCTCTGCTGGGAATAGGGGCCTACGGGCCATGGTCCTGGACCACAGTGAGGAGCATCCAAGTGCAATAACTCCTTCTAGATGGGGTTCATGGAAACGGGCCAATGGTGTGAACGAGAAAAATGATGTGGTCACAATTGAACAATATTTTCAACCATAAGCCACATTTTTACCCTCAAATTATTTCTTTAACATATCCAAGAAGAAATAGTTTCATTTGTTAAAAGTTAAAATATCTTTTGCCTCAACAAAGAGTTATGGTTACTCATGGATATCACTGGCCACTGTCCTCAACATAATAACAGGGCAAAGTCATGAGCACTGGAAACCTGTTTTAAAAACTGAACCCCTATTATTATTATTATTATTATTATTATTATTATTATTATTTTAAATTTAGGAGTCTCATGGAGATGTCACTTTCTGTAATTGGAAGTTATTTTTAAATAATTTCTTCAATTCAGGAATGTTGCCCATCTCACACAAAGATGATGAGGTCTCAGGTCAATTTAGATTCCATTTTATGTCATTTCTGCAAATGGTGATGAGCTCTCAGAGAGTGGCCCTCAAAGAAGGAGGGTATTTAGTCAGATCCTTCCATTGGAAGGCTGGTTAGAGTCCATGCCTGTTGACCATCTTATTGTTAGGGATTGATTGGGAAAGGACGCAGCCTGGTCCAGTCCAGTGCACTTACTGCTGGTCACCAGGTCTGCCCACACAGGGCCAAGTGGGCTATGTGTGTGCACCTATCTGATGGAAACCCTAGTCTGGAAACTTTTGGAGGCAAAGGTGAGAGTTAAATGAAATTGAAAACCTGGGTCTCACTGTTTCTCAAACACTAATCTGCTATTTCTTTGAGGGGGAGAAAGGAGAATGGTCACACAGAGAAAAAGAAACTCTTAACATTCCTTTCATTCTGTTGACCTCAGACCAGGTGGAAAGTGTCTCACCCCAAATTAGAAAACTTTATGGTTCCATTTCTAAAACGGATTCCTCAAAGAGAGAACTTTTTTATTGTCTTTTTATTTGCTTCATGCAAATTGTTCCCCCTGTGACCCCTTTCCCACACCACTGGTGACATTTTTTTCAAAATATTTTTATTGATTTCAGAGAAGAAAGGAGAGAAAGAGATAGATAGAAAAATCAATGTTGATGGAGAATCCTTGATCAGCCGCCTCCTGCACACCCCCCAGTGGAGATTAAGCCTGAAACCCAGGCATGTGAACTGACCAGGAATAGAACCATGACTTCCTGGTCCATAGGTCAATGCTTAAAACCTGTTAACCGGGGAGTTCCTTTTTTAATGACGCAACCTGTAATGGGCGCGTACTCTTTCATTAGGACGTGTCAGTACGTCATGCCTGGAAGACGTAATTTCATATTATTTTTTTTATTTATACTTAATGAAAATAAATGAAATATATATATATGTATTTTCGTTTATTTATATATATAAAGCACAAAGGAAAATGCAAAATTACCAAAAAAATAGAAAAGAATACCGACAAATAAAAATGGACACGTCGAATTAAAAAATTATAAATTTTACAAACAATGATAAAGATTACAAAAAATAGCCAAAACCGGTTTGGCTCAGTGGATAGAGCATCGGCCTTCGGACCTAAAGGTCCCGGGTTCTATTCTGGTCAAGGGCATGTACCTTGGTTGCCGGCACATCCCCAGTGGGGGGTGTGCAAGAGGCAGCTGATCGATGTTTCTCTCTCATCTCATCGATATTTCTAACTCTCTATCCCTCCCCTTTCCTTCCTCTCTGTAAAAAATCAATAAAATATTTAAAAACAAAAAAGATTACAAAAAATATATACCGTCCCTCTCGGGGCGCAACATATATTTCAAGGACGTATTCATGCTTCCTACCCATTCCCGATATTGTTTACGTTTGATGTATTTATAGGTCCCAGTCAGTTAACAGGTTAACCACTGAGCCATGCTGGCCAGGTGACATTTTTTATTGTGAAATAACATGAGGAAGACAAAAGCAAAAACAAAATCACATTTCTAATCATTAGAGAGTAATTTGCTGAAAGAAAACAACCCCCATGCAAATTGGCTTCTTAATCATGGGCTTCTCAGAACTTTTGATGTTTAAGGAGGCACAGTGAAAACAGATTGTGAGAGGATTCATATTTTATAAAAGGACAAGAGCGAAATCAAGATCTATGTCATTTAAGTAAGTCACCAGGCCTAGTGGGACCTCCATGACTTATAGGTGAGGATCACAGTCTATATCTGATAGGAAACACCTGTCGGGAAACACCATGCTGATTAGGGAGAGCAGGTCACCTGTTAAGAGCTAATGTGTATCAAATCATCCAACCAGAGTTGGAAGTACTTGCAGGCATCGGAACGGAAAATTAGAAGACAAACAAGAATTAGGATTAGTTAGTTAGATTTTGGTCTACCTCAGATTTTGGTATCTTCATGCATTGGGTAAATACATCAACTGATTAAAGAGCAAGGTTCAGGGCTTTTGATGAACATAAATTCACAGCAGCTGGTCAGTAACTGCATTCCATCAAAATCAACATGCCATATGTGTGATTTTAAATAGACCAAGTGGAGGTGACCCCTACAACCCACAGGGACACTTCTCCATTTTTCACAAGATTCAGAGTTGGTCTTTGTGGTCCATGACCAAGCGGCCTAGGACAGACTGATGGGAGGTGGTAAACTTGTGAGTAGGCTCTGTGTATCCAGACTGCTCACTGGCTGGTGCGTGAATGAAATGCCATTGGTGGGAGAAATAATGGTGAGACATAAATGTAGATGCTCTGTGGTCTGTATTTCATATGACCCCTGCAGAAATCAAAATCGTGTCTCTTTTGAAAACAAAACAAAACAAAACAGAATAATCTTCATTCTCCAGCAGAACCTTATACCTACAAGATTCTGTAGAAAACCTCTCTCTGGGAGTTTCTCTGATGCCAGGGGAATTTGTTCATGGACTTAACCACTTATTAAAAAGTGGCAGTGAAAGAACTGGAGAAGAGAAACATCTTGCTTTATGCTTTCTGTGGTTCACATTTTAAATAACATTATTGTCATCATCCTGTCTTTATCCCAGAAAGGCCAACAGATAAAATTATACCAAACAATTTTTTCTCAGCAGGATGTTGCTATAGACTGAATGTTTGGATCCCCCAAATCCACATGTTGCAATCCTAGTCCTTGAGTGGTGATAGTCTTAGGAGATGGGGCCTTAGGAGGGGATCTGGGCCGGAGAAGGGAGTCCTCCTGAATGGGATTCTTGCCATTTTAAAGGTCACAGGTGAGGATAGTCTGAAAGGACAGCATCCTGGGCCAGGAGGGGGCTCTCACCTGACTGTGAATCTCCTGGCACATGATCTTGGCCTTCTTGCCCCCTGAACTGGAGAATAAATGTCTGCCGTATACTTTGTTAAAGCTGCCTGAACAGACTGAGACAGAAATCTAACTGGCTACTCAAAATTCATGTGCTCCCCAATATTGTATTTCTCAGGAGCAAAATGTACATAGGAAAGCTAGTAACAGCCCAAATATATTTAATCTGCATGCCCCCTCATAGGATGGACAGCAACAAAGTCTTTACTAAGGATGAAGGTTGAGTTCTTGCCTTACCCTGGGCACCCCTCAAAGCCCTACCAAGTTAGAGGAATAAAACATCTCTCATGGACACTTTCATTTTAGGGAGGAGGCAGAGATAAGAAAGAGAACATTATACCTAGTGTTGTTAGTTCAGGGCAGGGCAGATGAGCCTGAAGGATCATGGCAAGGAACACTTACTTGGGTCACAAAAATGATAGCCAGAATCAGGGACAAAGGGGCATTTTAGGATAAGCTAATGCCAAATTGAACACTGACAAGGCATCCTTAAAATATATTCAATTCATATCCATATGGGTCAGTAAATGTGCCTGTTTTGAGGATGTTAACATTTACAGCTCTCAAGCTTCAGAGCCAACAATGCATTCTCAAGCATAATATACATTTACAGACATCGACAAACTGTTTCTAAAATATTTAGGAGAGATGAACAGTTTGACAAGTTTGACTTTGGCTAAATATGGGTATATCGATAGAGACCTGCCTATTTAATAGCACAGGTGCAGCTGATTGACCACCTGTGACCTTGGGTCCAATCGTCACCCCACACAGGAGCTGCACATCAGACCCACCCAGACCCCAAATGCAAATACAGGTCCCCCTCTTGTGAGTGAGATACCAGCTCCCATGGTCGCTGGGACTAATATTCCTAATAAAGCATCCTTTTCACCAAAACTGAAAATCAATCATTGGAGAAGTTTCAAAATCGACACCAGCCTTTTGAGAAACTGGAAATAGATCTTCCTGTCAAAGGCGAACACGGCTGTCCTCTGTTTAGACTGCACAGGGAGCAAAATTATCCGATTTTCATTTCCTCAATTTCACTCCACAGTGGAAAACGCATGCGTATCGATTCCTCTGCGGAAACAAAAAGCAGAAGAGCCCTTCACCCCAGCAGGGTCAGATGGTTTGTGGGTGTCTAATTATACCTCGAGAGAGCGTATAAATCTTCCCCAGTCATTACTGGGACATAAGAGTCCAAAGGCATCATTCGAATCCTTTTAACCCACCACTCATCCCCCTTTGTTTTATGGGAGGTCATAGATCTCAGAGTTAATATTATCATGCTTCACAGACTTTCAAATTTGTATCGGAAATAAGATTTGCTGCATGAGAAGACCAGTATGCTTCTCTGTTTGCACAAGCAAATCCATAAATATGCATCACAGCAGCCTCTCTCCGCTCACTCCAGTCCAGAGAAGCAGGGTGGTGGATTCGCTGGCATTTTCCACCATGGAGACCTGGCGTCTAGCTCACCATTTCACTCTAGCACAGGCAATATTTGCATCCCAGGGAACACATTTCATGTTTTCAAATGATAGCATTAAATTATACTGGTTTGAATTCTACCAGGAGAATAGGTTGTATGAAAAGAAACCATTTCTACATACAGTTACAATATTTGCTGCAAGTTGGATTGTGTTTTTCAATTATCACAATGAATTCAGGTGAATTACACTAAATGGTCTGTTGCCTTGACATTTTTTTTTAAACAGGTAAAAGACATATTATTTTAAAATAAAAGAAAGCAAGAAGTATGACCCCAAATTAGAAAATATGATAAATGTCATATCGCAAAATTACTAGGCTTTGGAAACAGCTTCAGGAAAATGCTTATGGCACCCACTCATCAAAGAAGCCTGCTGCTGTGCTCTGACCACCAGCCTGGGAGAGGCTGATGGCAGAACTGGGCGGTTTCACCTTTTATTTTTCCCTCTCCCTCGAAACCACGTGGCTGTGGGGCCGCACGCACATCGTGGGCCATTTTGCAACCTGCTTTGTTTGCTCCTGGACATTTTTCCAAGTCAGCGAATGTGGGTTTACATCATTCTTTTTAATAGCTGAGTGCTATAGATGTTCTCTAATTTATTTCACAGATTTCCTTTGATGAACATTCAGGTCGATTCCAATTTCCTCTAAAATAAATAATGTTGTAATGAACATTATTGTGCTTATATCATTTTTTGACTTATTTAATTCTTCCCATTGAATATATCAGAATCAAATGTGACTGTAAAGGTAAGCTTATTTCAGATTTGATCATTTCAATATATTTTTCTAAGTCACCTAGGAACTATCTGTGTTTATCCTCATTTTGGTCCACATGGAAGAAGTTACCCCCTTTTTTTGTCTTTCCTTTCAGGATGACATACTAGTAGAACAAGCAAAATTTCAAGGTCATGTTTATTTGTAGCTATTTGCTTACTGGTGAAAGAGAGCACCTTTTCATATTTTATTGGTCGTTCATCTTTCTCTGTGTGGATTCTCTATTATCGCACATGTTGCAGTTAGAGAGTTGGCTTCTATCTAAATGGTTCCCATGTATTTCTGGCTCCTGTGTGCTATCTGCACTGATTCCAGGTCTAGTTTCCTGTGGAAGGTGGTACAGCATTCATTCTTCAGTATTTCTCCTGGTGATCTGAGAGGCGTCTACTTCACTGAATAAATTCCTCTCTGTATTGAAGCCTATATCTTGGATTCACCTGTGTGACAATGCTATTAGGAGATATGCAGGTATCTCTCTCTTTCTCTCTCTCTCTCTCTCTCTCTCTATATATATATATATATATATATATATATAGTTGTTATAGTTATAGTTATAGTTATAGTTGTTATAGTTATATTGTTTTGGTATATATATTGTTTTGTCACACACACACACACACACACACACATATATATATATGAGAAAGAGAGATATATATATACAATATGTAAATTGATTGTCTGAGACTCAATAACGTCATAACCGTTCAGGAGGAGGCTGCATGTGCAGGTGGGCAGGAGGGGACTGCATGTATGGTGAAGCAAGCCACAGATGGCGCAGGCCTGGAAAGAAGAGGATGTGCCAGCTTCCGTGGCTGCTGGGAGGTCCAGAGAGAACAAGGCCTGCCAGCTGTGGTGCACCAGCAGTCTTGTCTCTGCATGTGAGCTGGTGAGGAAACACCTTTTCTGACTGCTCATTGGCTAAGCTCCAGGTATGCCATTCACAGTGTTCTTGGTAACTTGGGTAATAAGAATCTAAGTAATCTAGGGTTTTTCCACTTTGCTCCTGGAGGAGAAAATGAAGGTCTGCTGCTGGAGGGGTAAGAAATGTCATATCCTGCCCTAGCCAGTTTGGCTCAGTGGATAGAGACTTGAGCAGAGGACTGCAGGGTCCGGGTTTGATTCTCGTCAAGGGCATATACCTAGGTTGCAGGCTTCTCCCTGACTGGGGCCCAGGTCAGGGCTTATGCAGGAGGCAACCAATCGAAGTGGACCTCTCACATTGATGTTTCTCTCTATCTTTCCCTGTCTCTTCCACACTCTCTAAAAATCAATGGAAAAATATCCTCAGGTGAGGATAGGAAGAAAGAAAGGAAGAAAGAAAGAAAGAACTGTCATATTTTATGACAGACATCTTGAAAATGCCTAAAGAAAGTTTGTCATTTTTTCATGGTGAAGGGACTGGACTCTGTGTTGATGAAAACACCTTGGTGGCTGCAGTGGCTGGCAGTGGCAGCAGCAGTGGGGTAATGAGGGTGGCACCTTCCCCTGATCAGTCCGGTCACTCCTGCAGAGAGGCTAGATTGTAGCTTAGGCCTGCTCCCCTAAGCCATCAGTAGGACATCCCCTGAGGGCCCTGGACTGTGAGAGGGAGCAGACTGGGCTGAGGGACCCCTACCCCCAGTGCACGAATTTTCATGCACGAGGCCTCTATTCCTACATAATAATAAGCTAATATGCAAATCGACTGAACAGTGGAGTGACTGGTGGCTATGATAAGCACTGACCTCCAGGGGATAGACGCTCAACTCAGAAGCTGTCCCCAAGTGGTCAGTGTGCTCCCATAGGGGGAGTGCTGCTCAGCCAGAAGCCAGGCTCATGGCTGGCGAGTGCAGCAGAGGTAGAGGGAGCTTCTCCTTCCTCTGCTGTAAGTGGGCAGTAAGGAGCATGGAGTTCCAGGAAAATTGGGCCTAAGCCGGGAGGTGGGCAACCCCCGAGGGGTCCTGGACTGTGAGAGGGTGCAGGCCAGGCTGGGGGACTTCCCCCACCCCCAGTGCATGAATCTCATTCCCTGGGCCTCTAGTATAAAATAATTAGCTAAAAGTATTCAAAGTAGTTGCCCCCAAGAAGTGGTTAAAATGGGAGAAGGGGATAAAACAATCCTTACAGAACTATTTTACAATTAAATACACATTAATAAAAATAAAATCACTTTAAATTTAAAAGAACCAAATAGTGTGTGGCATAAGACAAAAATATATCACATATGTTTACGCCAAAACATGAATAGTGGACCTATTTTTGAAGTGAGTTATAGAATTATGCTTGTTTTATTTAGTTTGCTAGTTTATATTATTTAATTTTTTAAAAAAATATCTAATTTAACTTTATTATTAAAGGTACATATTTTTTTTATCATAAAGAAAAATAGCATTGTTAAAAGGTTTTGGAATAAGAAAGGTAGTATCATTTTCAGCAATGATCCAGTATGTTGGGTCATCTTATTTCTTTTTATCTCAAGTCAGAAATACTGACACATGAAACATGAATAACTTCTTTGCAAAGAAGTTTTCAGTGGTCATAAGTGAGCTTTCCAAATTGGGCCAGATACAGCCATCATTTGCACACAGAAAGGCTGTTTTCCCCATAATCAGCGTGCCTGTCTGTGTCTTAGCATATAATTTAAATGTCTTTTAAGTGACCCGACTAGATATTGTGTTGTTGTTTAAGTACAAACCATGCAGCTAAATAATAAACCAGCATTATGTAAATGTCTGGGAAGTACAACCTTAATGCGCCATACTTTTTCCATAAAATTAAATTAATTCAATTTAAAGAATGAAATTTTCCCCACAAATGTTCTATTTCCAATATAAAATCAGCACCAGTTGACACTAGCTTTTGCAATATCACACTCTGGATGACTGGAACCATATAATTTTTGGAAAAGACTTTGTGTGCGTATTGAAAAGTCAAAAACCTAAGAATCACATGGGCTATAAACTAGGTGAACAGAAATTTCACTTGGAAAACTGCCTGCTTGTTTCCAATTTATTTATAAGACATCATGAGTCACCCTCAGTAGTAAGAGATATTTCAGAAGACATCTTACATAATTGTAATTGCACTGTGCATTTATTGTATGCTCCACGGACATCAAAGGTGTGTTTGCTTATGCCTTAACCACTTTTGCTCAAACTTTGAAGATCTTGGGAAAAAAATACAAAGGAAGAATTCTAATACTCTGGGCACACACCAACAGATTTAGGGGAAACTTCTTCCCACACAAATTGCCTCCAAAGCTCTGTGACACCAGGATCTGAGGACAGAAGCACCAGCTTTAAGGAGGATGTAAGTGGCTGAGACCCTGGGATGCTGGGCACCTGTGTGGGGAGGCTCAGAGCTCAGAGGCACCACAGTCTGACCGGCATGAAAAAGTCACCATCTTGCAGGCTCTTTTTTATTTACCTGGACCAGCTCATTCTCCAGCCCTGTTCACCTCCATCTGCCCTCCAGCACCACCATCTAGTCCCCCCGCTGAAATCAGGGATTTTTCTCCAAGGCCTGTCCTTCCTTCCTTGGAGCTTCCCGAGCCCCTTTCCTCTCCTGGGCTACCTTCTCTTGCTCTGCTCACATCTGATTACACCCCACACTCCCCGTGAGCACACATTTCTGAGAGTGTAAGCATGCACACCTGCATGGAGACTTCTTGGCTAGCTCTCTCCCGGGTACAGTGTGCCCGCAAACTGTGCCCCTATGAGCACACATCACATTGTGTCTAAGTTAACTTTTTTATTGTTTGCTCTGTACAAGCTTTCAGAGGACTGTTTGCTGTTTATCCTCCAGTCCCAGCACAAGCATACTGCCTGGCACATAGTAGATATTCAATAAATATGTGCTGAATAATGAATGAATTGTGTAGAGATGTGTTAATGTCAGCACCAGGGACCCCAGTGTCCTCGGACCAGCACGTTTCAAGATGCTTCCCATTAAATCTCAATCAATGCAAACAGCCACCAAACACAATGCCAGTAAAATAAATGGGGTGGCTTTGGGATCACTGGATTCGGGGGAAATGTAATAACCCTGGTTCCTTTTAGCTAAAATATAAGTTCAATATTGTATTAGTTTGCTGAGCCTGCGATGATAAAGTGCCACACCCTGGGGGCTTAAATCAACAAGGATTGATTCTCTCAGTCCTGGAAGCCTTGTCAGGCCCACCCTTCCTTCAGATGCTCTAGGGGAGGGTCCCTCCTGCCTCTCCCAGCCGCTGGTGTTGGTGGCAGTCTTTGTCATTTCTTGGTTTGTGGACGCATCACTCCAGTCTCTGTCTTTGTCCTCACGTCGTCTTCTTCCATTGCTGCCTGTGAGTCTTTGTGCCCTCAACTCCCTGTCCTTTCTCTCATGAGGACACCAGCCATGGCGTCAGGATCCACCCCCAAACCAGTGGGACCTCATTGGAACGTGACAACATCTGCAAAGACCCTATTTCCTTATAAGCCCTATTCCCAGGAGTTAAGGCTTCAAGGCATCTTCTTCTTCTTTTTTTTTGGGGGGGGAGGGGGGGTTTGAAGGGGGAAAGGATGGGATGGGGAATGTCCAATTCCACCCAAACAGACATTAAGACATTAATACAAACAAAGGCACCTTTCTGGCCCCAAATGCTTGCTGTCTTTTTTCATTTCTGGAGGAAAGAACTGAGAGCCATTCTGATGCCTCTGTGAAACGTCTCTTTCCAATGTCACCATTCTATGTGTCCCTGAGGCCCCAAATGGACAGATGTCCAGAACTACTAGTCACAAGGCTTCCCAGGGAGATTCAGTGGCCTCAGCACCAACGCCTCTTGCTCCTGGTCCCGCCGGTGGACCCCCTTCCCTATCAAACAGCACCCGGAAATATTCCATCCATATTGGTGGCCCCCCATTTCCAGCTGTTACAGAAGTTAACATCATGTATGGCCATTTAAGTCCCCGCTGCAGCAAGATTACAGACTTCAGCAGTGAGATGCGCCCAGCAAATTCCCTGCAACGTTGGCTGCATCTCACAGTACAACCTTGTGCAGCTTCTACTTGCTCAACCCATTTCAGAATAACGGGGTGGGAGGACCCGTCAACTTCCAATGGAGGAGCAAGCACACAGAATCTAACACTCCTCCTCAAGCTTAGCACGGTTTTAGCTGCAACCCCACAAAAGCAGGCGAGGGCCTTGGAACGCTCCCCAGAAGTAGGAACGCGTTTGGACCTGGGGGACCGTCACCAAGTTGCAGATTGTCAAAAGCCTAATAAGTGGGTGCAGGCGCGCACATGTTTTGGGCATAATTACCAGATGCAGGATGAAAAGGCTGAGCGCCTCCGCGCGGGGCCGTCGCCAGCGTCAATAGGCCGCCGAAGGCTTCTCCCCGCGCCGTGGTGCAGGGCCGGCCCCTGGGGTCCGGGTTTTGTGTAAGGGGCTTTCAGTGTATCTCAGACGAAAATATATAATTCCCGGCCCCTCTTCCCATCCATCACAGTCATTTTCTGCCCGTCAGTGTGGTTTTCGTCTCCATCCCCCCCCCCCCCCCCCTACAGAACCCAGCATCGTGACAGCGGGTTTCAAGCGCACGCCGCTGCTCGCCACCCTTCCAGGCTTTTCTTTAATATTTCATCATTAAACAGCAAAATCACCTGATATGATCCTAATTTAGTGCCAATTACACCGCATTGATCAGAGTGACCTTTTCATACGGGAGCACGAGAATCAATCCGCGGTACAACAAATGTCAGGGGAGGGGAGCTGTGTGCGATCGGTGACAATCAAAACATTACTTACAAATGAAATCACCAGTGACCCGCGCCGGGGCTGCTCCTGCAGGAGGGCGGGCGCCGTGTGCGGTGGGCTCCGGGTGGGGACCGTCTGGTGCTGGCGTGTTTGTGTCGGAAGGTGCAAGGCAGCGGTAGAGTCTAGCGTCCGTTCAAAGGAGAACCCAGGAGCCTTGGAGGTTCCTGACACTCCATGCAAGGCTGCCCAGAGATTCCCTCTCTGCGTCAGGGTCATCATGGTTAATATTCCCTCATGGAAAGCCCCCATCCCAGGGAAAAGCCTTGATGAGGGATGGTGTTTAGGGAAGCAGAGTTGTTAGGTGGTTTCCACTGTGGAACCCAGGGATCCCCCAGAACTGGATGCACCAAACATCTAGTTTGATCCTCTCAACACAACCTACCAGGAGAAATGTCAGTGCGCACAATATGACTGTTACCCAGGACACGCACCTGGCTCCATGTGACACGCCCACTGTGCACCCTGTGGTCATACTGTGACAAGCAGCATAGAAGATGGGTGGGCCCCTGGGGAGACTTCATGTGTCCACATTCTGGCTTCACAGCTGCTGTGGGACTCTGGGCCAGTCTCTTACCCTCACTGGCTCTTTCTCCCACAATCTGTTCACTGCAGAGAGGAGCAGGATGTGCCTCACAGCGCTGGAGGAGGGGGAAATGATTTACCACCTGTGAAGCACTGAAACAGCACCTGGCACATAGTAGGCCCTCCACAATGTTAACTTTAGCTGACTCTAGCAAGTAACTATCAAGAAAGATAGGCCTTCCCTGCATCCTCACACTGGGAAACAAGTGGTCTTTTACACTGAGTGGGCAGATTATTATGATCTCTGAATTCATAATAATCTGCCCACTCAGTGTATATCCTATATAATAAAAGGCTAATATGAAAATTGTCCCCTCGACCAGATGTTCGTCCAGCAGGCAGGCCAGCCAACCACCCATGTTCCCTCTTCCTGGCCAGGCTGGCTGGATCCCATCCATGCATGAATTCATGCACCAGGCCTCATATATATATATATATATATATATATATATATATATATATATATATATATATTGACTGGCCAGATTATTATGCTTTAAAGAGATCATTGTGTATTTTAAATTTATATTTACCTACAAAAATCTGGACTTAACCTTAGGGATGTAAAATGTTGGGGGAGGTTTGGTGTAAAAACTATAAAGCATATTTGAGGACTACAGCACAGTTTTCAAAAGTCTTTCCACAAAAATGTCATATACTTATTTCTAACGAAAGAGGGGCAACTCTCCTCTCCCCCAATTTCCAGAAATCTCAAACCTAGTTCAAATGATCAGTGTGCACAGACCTCCTCAGCAGCCCGATTGGTAGATGCCCTTTCTGAGGTCTGAGCTGCACAAGGTGAAACAGGACAGTCCTCTCTTCCTCCCTGGCCTGGCCCTCCTGAATTAGCATCCTGGAAGCTGGGAGCACCTTTGGGAGTGGAGACAAAACCTGGATTTTGTCTGCTTGAGAAGGATATTCAATAAATGTACAAATCTGAAACCAAACAAATAGCCTGGGTTCCCACACAGGTGAGTGGTGACTACATGCAGATATCCCAAATGTTCTAGTGCGGAGCAGGTGAGCATCTCCCTACTGTCATACTCAGTCCAGGGATTCTGACAAGAGGGGCTAGTGTCCTGGGAACACATCCTCCACAGCCCTGCCCACTCCTGCGAGACCAGGGCCCAGGCCACTGGGGTCTTTTTAGCTCCAAAGGATTGCCCCCCACCACTTGCTGGTGTCTCGGGCTTTATTGAATTTTACTCCTGAACTGGTGGCCAGTATGGTCCTCGGCTCAAAGAGCATCCTGGTGACTTGGACAGAGGCGTCCCCAGCACTGCATGAGCCCAGAGGCAGTGACTTTCGGGCACAGGTCATGACTGGATCCAATTTATTTCCAGTGGAATGTAACAGAGCTGTGTGGGCAGATTGTTGAGGTGACTCCCAGATTTTCTTTAACATGTTTCCCAATGCAATTTGCAGCTTAACAGCCACACTATAAATGACATAATTAAGTTTTATACATTTCTGTATATTTGATGTATTTACCCAAATGCAGCTGTCGTTTTGTATATGGTTTCAGATGTTTGGAACTGAATCAATTGCTTGTGGTAATCACACTTTCCAGAGGAAGCTCATTTTTCCTGTTTTCTTTTTTTAAATAAAGACTCTAATACAAACATAAAATGTCCTGCAAACACATCGAATCTATACATGGGCTTCAACAGAACCACTTTCCACTCTCAGAAGTAATATAAGTATCGAGAAATATCACCTTTGTGAAATGATCTTCTCATAACCTATTACTGACTAATTTCTGATGGAATTCAGTGTCTGGTATAGGAGGACCAGCATGCACACTCAGGGCCAAGGTGCTTGGAGCACTGCCAGCACTGGGAGGGGTGTCACTAAATGTCCTGAGGGCCTAATACAGTGTCTGAGATGGCCATTGGCACATTGTGTTTGGTGTTCTGCTCTGATTTTAAAAAAACCACCTTAAGACCACCCTTATATAATAAAGAGGTAATATTCAAATTTATCATCACTCCAACACACAAAGATGGCCACCCGCATGTGGTCAAAGATGGCTGCCCCCATGTGGACACAAGATGGCTGCCAGAAGATGGCCAGCAGGGGAGAGTAGTTGGGAGGGACCAGGCCTGCAAGGGTGGGCAGTTGGGGGTGATCAGGCCTGTAGGGGAGGGCACATGGGGGTGATCAGGCCTGCAGGGGAGGGCAGTTGGGGGGGACCAAGCCTGCAGGGGAGGGCAGTTGTGAGCAATCAGACCTGTAAGGGAGGACAGTTGGGGGTGACCAGGCCTGCAAGTTAGGATAGTTTGGGGGGACTAGGCCTGCAGGGGAGTACAGTTGTGGATGACCAGGCCAGCAGGGGAAGGCAGTAGAGGGGACCAGACCTGCAGGGGAGGTCAGTTGGGGAGACCAAGCCTGCAGAGAAAAAAAGTTGGGAGGAACAAGGCTTGCAGATAAGGGCAGCTGGGGCAAGCAGGCTGGTAGGGGAGGATAGTTAGGGGCGGCCAGGATAGCAGGTGAGGGCAGTTGGGATGACCAGGACAGTAGGGAGGGCAGCTGGGGCAATCGGGGCAGCAGGGAAGCAGTTAGACATTGATCAGGCTGGCAGGGGAGTGATTAGGGGGTGATCAGGTTGGCAGGCAGGCGAGCCATTGGGAGCTAGCAATCCTGGATTGTGAGAGGGATGTCCAACTGAAGGGTCTTAGATTGGAGAGGATGAAGGCTGAGCTGAGGGACACACCCCAATCCTCAGTGAACAAATTTCATGCGGGCCTCTAGTATTATAATAACTATGTATAGTCTCAGATGAGTACTAGTCTTATTGGGGGAATCACTTTATAAGTTATAGAACTGTCTAACTACTCTGCTATACTCCTGCAGCTAATATAATATTGTATGTCAGTTGTAATGAAAAAGTAATAAAAATAAAAATCATTCTAATTTCAAAATTAATCCAATTAAATGTGTGTTCATCTACGCAAAATTTGTAGTCTACTTACTGTTGCTTATGCTACATTATAATTAACCTTTTAAGAAATCTGAGGATAAAGTAAAATATTTACTTGTCTAAATGTTTAATCTCTACAAAGCCAATATTTGGGTATTGAAATTCTGATCATATCAAAGGAAAGTCTGAATTTTTCTACTTTATCTAGATTATATTGGAACATGTAACTTTTATTACTAATATTGATAAGATATTTATAAGTTATAGAATGTTATATATATTTTTTGTATTCAGTGATATTCCAATGTGAATAGTTATGTTCACAATTTTAAGTTAATTTTTAAAAATATGTTTTTATTTATTTCAGAGAGGGGAAGGGAGAGGGAGAGAAAGAGATATCAGTGATGAAAGAAAATCATTGATCAGCTGTCTCCTGAACACCTCCTACTGGAGATTCAGCCCAAAACCTTGGCATGTGCCCTTAATGGGAATCAAACTGTGACCTCCTGGTTCAGGGTCAACATTAAATCACTAAGCCACAGCAATTGAGTATATGTTCACAATTTTAAAGAGTGAGATGAGAATAAACAGAATTATTTGGTTCAGAAGAAAGATATTCCTTATATTCTTTGAAAAAATGAATGCAGAGATAGTTTTATAGAAATGAGGTAGGATTAAGGGGAAAGAAAATAATTGAGAGAAAAGTGATCATTGATATTAAAAGTAGATTGAAATCTTTGCAGACCTGATATTTTCATCATAGCTCCTATTTTTATAATTCCAAGTTTCTCTAAATATAATTTAAAAATGCCTTCATATACTAGTATGTATTTTTGAGATGCAATACCATCTAGCTTATGTGACAATTTTTTTCTGTACTAAGAGTATTAGATTTTTCTAAGTATATCAGATTAGTCGATTCCACTAAACTATCCGATAAGAAACCTGTGTATTTTTTATTTCATATTCATCATTCTATTAGATGTTTTGAAATTCTTACAGAGTTGTATACATCATCCAATAATTTTCAGCAGTATTATTTTTCTCTAGAGTTTAGCCTATTGTTGTCCTGCCTTAAATATATTTGTTTTATATAAAATATCAATAAAAATACCTAATGGGAAATATGTGCCTGGATTATATTCATTTTGCTTGTGTTTGTTCTTCCCAAGATAGTCAAGCAAGCTTCCTAAATGTAATTCCCACACACTCTATCAAACCAGTCACTGTACAAGTAATAAATCATGCCCTATTAAAGAAACCAAATTTTCTGGACTTAAGATTGGAAAATTATTAACCTAATTCTTTACAAATTGCATGGAAGATAATATCTGATAATCCATTAAGCACAACTTAATCAATGTCTTCCATCATAATGCAAAACACACTGATAAGGATTCAAGCTCTGTTGATTAAAAGAGTGTAATGTCACAGCCTCTATGAATTTTAGATTGCTGGGAGTGAATATCTTGCTAATGTAATAAGCCAATGAATTAGATTGTTCTTAGCCACTGTAAGTATTTTAATATTATGATAAAACACCATAAGGAAAAGCACTTAACCTAAGCAAACATAATTACTGTTGGGTTTGCAATAGCATTCAAGTAATCGGTTTCATAGACTCCCCTGGTTCTAGGAAGATTTGGGGTTTTAAGTTGCAGCTGAACTCCTTGTGTTTCTTTAGACAACCTTTGGAATGAACTTGTGGTACATATATGCATATTTACATGATGCAGGAGCCTCCGTGTGGCATAAAATAACCTATATGATGGGGGCCACACACACAGTTCAATGATCTTAGTGATAGGGTTCATGATCCTGACTTTGTGAGGTTGGCTCAAATTTTTAAAAATTACATATTACAACATGTAATTTTATGTCAGAGTAAGAAAGGTTTTTTTTTTTTTTTCTCTCTCTCTCTATCACTTCATTTCCTCTTTTATAGGTAAAGTGATACGTTACTCGATTTTAAAGCACAAAATATGATGTGGCACATATTTGTCACAATATTATCCCAAGTATTAATTTGTCTGACTTAGCTTTAGTCATTTTCTTTCTTTTTAAATGTTTCTTTCTTTTCAAAATTTTAAGTATGAATACTTATATATGTCTTGACTCTTCATGCACAGTATGCATCTTTATAAAATTGTATGATTTAGGTAAAAGTCAGTGATTTTCAAATTATTAGCACTTCCCTGATGGTTCAAAAGTCTCAAGGAGAAACATTCATTTATATATACCCAACCACATAAAAATGTTTGCATAGGTATGTGTTTAGCTTCCTTCCTTCCTCTCCATTAAAGGTTGGGTTCTTATCTATTTATATAAATAAAAATATTTTTCCCAATTAGAATAAATCCCATTGATCCTAATTTTACAAACACAGTTTTTTTTTTAAATAAAGCACTCAGACATTAAATGACATTTTTATTAAAATATAAACAGGTGCCTTAACTGGTTTGGCTCAGTGGATAGAGTGTCAGCCTTTGGACTGAAGGGTTCTAGGTTCGATTCCGGTCAAGGGAATGTACCTTGGTTGCAGGCACATTCCCAGTGGGGGTGTGCAGGAGGCAGCTTATCGATGTTTCTAATTCTCTATCCTTCTCACTTCCTCTCTGTAAAAAAAATATCAATAAAATATATCTTTTAAAAAATACAAACGGGTAAGGTTATTCTATAGTAGGAGACTTCTCCAGGGCTGTGGTACATGTGAGAAGTTCTAACCGTGGGAAATGAAGCTGTTTGCCCCTTTCAGGAGAACGCACAGTATCTAAACAGACTTCCTCTTCAGTTATAAAAGGTCTTCCCATCTGAACAGACCAAGCTCTTCTAGTAATTCTATGTGTTTAAGAAAATGGGTCTGAATTGATGAAACCAATCATTTTATACTAAGTGCTCTTTTTAGAGGCAAGTGCTGATTGCGGGCCCTCTGTAGCTGTAGCGGAGCCCGAGATGCTACAAAATAACCATCTTGCCAGTTGTCACAACTATTTGCTCATTCTTTAATTAAACATAGCATAGAACACAGTATAATTCACATCTAATTAGAAACCAACTTCTTTAGCCTGTGAACTCTGCCCACGACTGAAGTCAAGGATCGTCCTTCGGCAATCAGGGTGACCAAGGCAGCTAGTTTCCTTTGCAGGCCTTGCTTTCATATCTAAAATCACAGCACCTGTGTCTCAATATTTTAAAAGAAACCCTTTGGAGCCCCAGCTCATTGCCTCGCAGAGGTAATGATGATGATGTTTTCAGAGGAAGCTGTTATATCCAGGCTGATTTCCCTAGAATGAGTCTGATGGAGATTGCGACTCCCCTTTGTGCCAGGATTGAAACATGCCTCTCCGCTCTAGGAAATGATAAAAATGAATAGAATGTACACCGGAGTCACAATGACTTTACACTTTTGAACTCCATCAACTGGTCAGGACGGTTTTTAAATTATTTGCAAGTGTATTTACTAGATATGTATTTGTTAGGTCCTTTTAAATAGTGAGTCCTTTGCAGTTGGCACATGTTTTGGAGTGAAATACTCCTGATAATTTCAGTCTTCCAGGCAGACAATTGCCACCTCATCTATGACACAGAAAATGGAAACAGAGAGAGAAAGGGAGGTTTTCTGGTGCCCAGCAGGAAGCGGAGAAGCTGCAGAGAGCATGTTGCAGCAAGCTTCCACTGAGCACCTACAAAGTACAGAATGTCTGGGTTCCGGGGCTGAATGCCCAAAGGAGTTTCCACTGTCGTGGTGACAGTGACAAATGGCTGGATGGCCAGGCCACCCTTGCAGGGGCTGCAGCCGGCATTTGCTGTTGGAACACAAAGGGTGCATTAACCTGTGACTTGGGGCTGGGCTGTAAGGGGTGTGTGTGTGGGGGCGGGGGGAGGGGGGGGAGTGTGTGCTCAGGAGGATGCTACATGTAATCCAGAATCTTCCCAGGACAGCGGGACTAAGGACAGTGTTTGGAGGGAAGGGAGAGCCCTGTCTGTGCTTGGAAGTGGGCTCCCTCAGTAATTGTCGTTTAATGCTGGGTTTGTCCTTGCCATCCCGGTATTCACTGTGTCACCCCTGGATATCTGGCAACTGCAGGGCAGAATGCATTAAGCGGAGCAAAAATACAGTCTATGGAACAAGGCTGGAAAACAAATGAAGTCAGGGACATCCGCTTAGGAGTGGGTTTCTGCAGCAAAGGCAGTTTGGTCTAGATTTAGGGGTTTTTCCTCACCCCAACCCCACAACTGGGGCAGGAAGACTCACAGAGTCTCAGGAAGTCCAGGCCAGATGCTTCTTGAGCATCTTTTGGCCGTGACCTTGAGAACTGAGCCCTCACCAGTTGTGTTCTGGCCTGTCTTAACCTGTCTTCCCACCATCCTTCCTTAAATGCCACATTTTTCTAAATCTGTGGTGCTGATTGCTACATGTCTGAAATCCTTATTTCCAAGCAATGAACTCAAGAGAAGGGACTGTATAAACCCAATCATTTAACTCTCAATGCCACCAAACGTGCACTTACCAACTTCACCTGCCTTTCCAGGCAGTTCAAAGGCAAGGCTTTCGGGGATGCCATGGTGCAGCAGGGTGATCCTGCAGTCCATCAAAGCATCTCCTGAACAAGGGAGACTCAGGAGAATGGGTGCTATACCATTCCCAGCACATCAGAGATGCAGGGGTCCCATGAGGGGGATGTGAAGAGTCAGCCCTCCCCTGCCCCCGTTCCCCTCCATCTCCTCCTCTACCTCCCCGGACAGACACAGTGTCTCTTCACATCCACAGTAACTCCAGGAAGCAAACTCAGAGTGAAAAACTGGGGAGGCAAAGTGGGGCTATTCATTATACAGATCCCTCATCCGTCTGTCTATCTTTAGGGGACCCTTTCTTGGAGCTCACACCCAGAAGCCGGCTCGCAGGCGGATGCACTTGTTTGCGTTGGTGAGCCTGACCCCGCTCAAGCCTGGAGAGCCACTTAGACGTCTATTCAGAACCCACCCAAGTGCCAGCGTGTTTTGGAAGAGCAATTAGGAATGCAAATGTCATCTCTGCTTTGGGGGATGGAAACAGACAAAACAGCTCTGTGTTTGCGGTGCTGTGTGTGCTCCGAAGTGCTTGTCCGAGAGCCCCAACTTGGGGAACTTTGTTTGGGTGACTTGGATAAAGATAGTGGAACTAATTCCCACCCGAATGGGTGATTGTTTGTCTCTGCTCAGCGCGAGTTGGAGTTAATTGTCTTGAATAGCCTTTCAGGGTGCCTCTGCGTCCTTGGCCATCTGTGTGCATGTCCCCAGCTTTCCCCTTGTGGCGGCCCCTATGTGCTTCAAGTCCCACAGTCAGGCTCCTCTTCTGAGCCAGCCATCGGTGCTGAAAGGAGGCCATGTCTGGAGATCCTAGTCATAGGTAAGTGGACGCTGACAGCTTTGTTTTTCAAAAGAGGAAATAATACATGTTGCACCATCAGCCATATGTTACCACAAAGGGAAACAACAACAAAAACCTTTCCTTGATAAAAACTGAAAATGACTAGGAAACAAGAGCTGGAATAAATAGGTTAGGGATTAGAGGGAAGGCAGTTTTTAATTATGCCATAATTATTTTATTTAATTAGTGAATGTTTAGGGGAAGGAATTAAAGTCTGTAAAATAGTTTTGTATTTTTTTAAAAAATTAATTTTTGCCTGGGCCTGTTTTGTTCAGAGGTTAGAGCATTGGCCTGTGGACTGAAGGGTCACATGTTCATTTCTGGTCAAGGGCGGGTACCTCAGTTGCAGGCTAGATCCCCAGGCCAGTTGGGGTGCCTGCAGGAGGCAACCAGTCAATGTACCTCTCTCATGTTGATATTTCTCTCTCTCCCTCCCTACTATCTTCCATTTTCTCTAAAAAAAAAAAAATCAATGGAAAAATATCCTCAGGTGAAGGTTAACAACAACAACAACAAAATAATTGTTATAAAGATTTGTGTTTTTTTTTTCTGAAAGGAATCAAGACAGAGAATTTTAGCATAAAGTCAGTGGAATAGTGTGTGTGTGTGTGTGGATTATGACCTCTTATAGACTTTGTTACCTGAAATAACAACCTTTCCCACATCGCCTGGGTCAAGGGGTCCTCTGAGAGGGGGAGGCATGCCCACAGTAGGGATCTGAAAAACATCAGGGCTTGCAAGTGCTAGAAGGTGCTGGGGATGAGACGCGATTGTCACTTTGCGTGTGAGGCATAGCAGCTTCCTCAGCGGGAGTCTGTGAAAAGGACTTCGAAGGAGCTACTGAGGATGAGGTTGCATCTACCACTCAGCCTGGCTGACAGAGGCTGAGGGAATAACCCTTTTTGTTTTTCTGGGGAGCCCGCGGATGTAGGAGACGCTGGTTGAACTGGAGTGATCTGGGTCTGCAGGTTGGGAAGAGGCCCCCTTCAGGGTGCTTTTCCCGCCCCACCAGGCAGTTCTCTCAGTTCTGACACTCATCCTGGGGACGGCACCAGGTCCCACAGGTGAAGAGTTAGTTCCACACCTGTCCCTTTGCAGGTGTCAGAGGGCAGGTCCTCATCTGAGCTTCTGACGGACCAGCTGTAGCCTGAGGTTCTGGAATCTGTGACAGTGAGAAGCAAGCTCAGTGCTGGCAGCTTCTCTTGCCCTCCCCAGGAGTCCGAGTCCTGGAAGCTCAGAGGAACCAAGTGCTCGCCCTTGGAGCTGACATCCCTCCGGCATTACACAGAAGTTGGGTCGAGCGCTCTGTGACGGTGGCTATCTAAGGAGCAGCCACGTCCAGCACCTCCACTGCAACCCTCCCTGTGGGGGGCTGCCCAGACCTGGGGCTGACCCGCAGACATGCTTTATGGCCTTATTTGTTTCTCATCCACACAGAGGTCCCTGCCTGGCCTTCAGGGTCATCTTGTCCAGTTGGGCATTTTTGTCTTCACTGGAACTTCTTGCTTTTATGGCTTTATCTTTGCCCTTTATTGAGTAATTTTCCCCCAGCTTATTTTTACCGTGTTTGTTTCTCTCCTCCCTATCACCCTTTCATGGAGAATAGGAAGCGACAGTAGGATCTGAAGGCTGACCCTGAGCCACAAGGGGAAGCTGGGTCATCTCATGCTGCCCATCGGTTCAGCACAGGCCCTGCCCCACTGCCCCACCCTGCAGAGCAGTTCTGAAAGCTTCACAGCAAGCTATTCTGCAAGCACTTGTCTGCCCTGGACCTCTGCTCGACCACCCAGCGTTAGAATCCTACGGGGGGTGGGGGTGGGGGGAGGCTTCACTTGCCACTGAGCCCTGTACTCTGCATGGTTCATCCAGAAACCTTAGCAAGCCATATCCCCACTCGCAGCCTCGCCAGGCCCCTCCTGACCTCTTGTCTGTGGGGGCCCCTCACAGCACATCCCTCTGGGCACCCTGCCCCTCACCAGTAAGAGGGCACCTGCCTTTGGAGTTCAAGGTGCTAGCTCACAATTAATGCATTTATGTACGTGCTCATGTAACTTTCAAAACCTACATTTTTAATCCCTTCTCTCTTTCTTCACCCCCTCATCTGTCCTCCGGCTGCCGGCGGGATTCTGCCCCCTCTGCTCCATCTTCTGACTCTGAGGTTCACCCTCCCGTTGCACACCTCAGGTGGGGACACACTTTGAACATCTTCCTTTCCTTGGAAGCAGGCTGGAAGGAGGGGGCGGTGTGGGGACTATGAGCTAGAGAGAGGAAGCCCAGCATCTGCTCTGCCCAGAAAGGCAGCTGCACAGAGAACCCAGAGGTCCCCCCTGTGACACAGCTGGTGACAGGACCTGGTGACAGGGTGAAAGCATTGGCAGCTCTCAGATATGCAGAGGACTTACCAGCACCACCCTTTCCTGTCTTCTGGCTTTAAAAATGATCACTAGGCACATATTAGCACAGCGTTTTGAAGTGAATAATTTGGGAACCAGGAAAAGGAAGAAAGGAAAGGAAAGCCCATGATTTCTGCTCTCCCAGCTGAGCACTTGGACACAGGTTTGTTTTCCGCTGGTTTCTCAGGGTACAAAGTGCAAATTTCAGCTTTGGTTAGAGGTGATCAGCAGGACCTGGCCTGGTGGTCCTGGGCGGGAAGGAGGGGGATATCTCTTTCCCACCAGAAGGACCGCCCTACCCATCCCAGAGCAGCAGCAGGCACCCAGGGGTGGCCTGGGCCGTGGGCTCTGCGGGCTCAGAGTCCAGGATGCCCAGCCCTTCCCGCTGCTCATCCCCAGGAGGAACTTCAGTGCTGACACTGTCCTGTGCATTCCCTACCTCTCCTGCCCATGTCGGCAAAGAGTGTGCACAGAACACCACACAACGCACAACACACAGCACCCAGCACGGCCCAGCCCTCCTCACCTCGCCTCCCTCCCACATGACTAAGTGAGCACGTCCTTCCAGCCCCAGAGGCAGAGGACACGTGTGTATTAATAAAAGTCCCGTCAGGGAGATTGGAAATGAGTGATTAGTAAAATCCGCCCATTTTCCTCATAGACAGACCCCCTCCTGGAGAGGCATCTGTGAAGGGCAGGGATTCCGAGAGGTTGGGATGGAAGCATCTGGAAGCTGTTTGCGATATGGATTAGGAGTCACGCTGCACACAGACGCTGCCTCCAGCCACAGGCACACTGCGGAGGAGAGAGCATGCTGCTTGTTTACAGGGCTACTTCCCTCGCTTGTTATCTATTTTATTTCTTCCCCGTTTCCCACTCCCCCACCACTCGTGCACAATTATGTCTGCACAGATCTGCCAGCTGTAGGGTTTGTTAACCATGCCCACCTCGCAAGCTGTTGGCGGAGCTGCAGGACAGAGGCTGGCCCTGTACACGTGTTCACATCTTCTTCCTATTTCGCATGTTTAGCAAAAAAAATTTTTTAAATTTTTCTCTTTGTACTGTAGACTGCCCAAAGTAAGCAAAAGAGAAAGCTGGACAATAAGGTCCCAGCTGTACATGGACACACACACACACACACATACGTGGGTACATGGGCTCAGAGTAAGCACACAGGTGTGAGCATACTGTTGCATGCACACACATTCATATGGGTACATGGTCTCAGAGCAAGTACATGTGTGCACACAAATGCTCACACTGACCTACACATCCACAGGATGGCCATGTTGTTTTTCCCAACTGCTTCCTCTCTTTATCACTCCAAATATTTGAAGAATTTTTGCCATTTTGAGTCTCCAATTTCTACATCTGGAAAACATTCTCCAGGAGCCTTTGTAGGAACATTGCCAAATCAAGAACTTTTAAATAGGATTGTCCTTGTCCAAACTTATCTCTTTGATAAGAACACCATTCTTCATTTGTTCACGAATTATTCAGAAATCGTTGTGATACGTGATGACTGGCGTTCCTGTGTTACAGATAGCAGTTGCCTTCACTCCATAAGAAAGAATAATTGCAAGTGTGGTTTTATTTTATAAATCAAGTCAACAAACTGTAAGTGAGTAGACGTGACAGGAAGTCGATGCGTGGGGCAGCCGCAGAGGCCAAGTTCCGGGCCACCTGGGTGCTTTTTGAGTCCGTTGCCCGGGGCAGTGAGCTTCCACAGGCAGCTGCAGGGTAGGCTGTGGGAGGGGGTGTGGGAGTCAGAAAGGCTCTCTCAGGAAAGGAGCCTGGGAATTTTAGGGTGAAACCCACCCTGGTAAGGGGGTGAATTCCATGATCAAATTGAGTCATGTCATCTCGTGTGTGCGGCTGCATTTTATTTAACCCCCTAAAGTTACCATTCCAGTTTGAGATTACCAGCAGGATTTAAAAAAACAAAAGATGGGGGAAGGGAGAGAGAAAAAAATTAAAATTACCAAACAAAAGCAAAACCTGTTCCAGGAATGTAGATAAGATAAGGGTCCAACAGAGATGGAAATAAATACTCAGGGTCCTTTCTAGAATCAGGTTGTCATCCACCAACCTCACCCAATGGCGTAGAGTGGATCTTTGATGTGATGCGAGGCTACTGCCCACCTGGAGCCCCTCAGTGCCTGCAGGTGCTTCCCCACTGGGCCTTGGGTCCAGTCCCTTGTTGTCAGCCCCACATTATGTTCTTTCACCTGCTGCCTTGGGGTGAGCAGAGGGGGGTCCTTGTGCTGTTGGTGTCCTGTCATCCTCCCTATTCCAAAGAGCAAACTCAGGTCGGCTGGCAGGTCAAGGAAGGCTGTGGTGGTGAAGACTGCAAGAGAACGTCCCAGAGGAAGCAGACACTGAGGCAGACGCCCTAGATGTGGAGACCGTGTTTGAATGCTGCTCTATACTCCAGCAGTAGCTCTCAAAACAACAGAACACAGGCACTTTAGAAGCACCATGGCCATGAGGATGCTGTGGGCTTCACTGGCTTATGTAAATGAGACATCTAGGGGACACACACCAAGACTCAGTTTCCTTCCTCTCTCCTCTCCCAGGTTGGCCCTTGCACACTGCCTCCACTCTTGGTTGCAAGATGGCAGCCGCTACTTCATTTATGTCCAATGGGAGAGACCAACTCCCCCACATTGCTATCACATGTTTTGAGAATCATTTGGGCTTAGATTTTATGAAGATATTTAAATTAATGTCAGTGGCAAGCAGATTAGCCTCTGATAGGCTACAGCATTGGAACTGGTTGTGGGGAAGGACTTCCCAGGACCCCACAGCTCCCCTGCAGAAATCAGGGGACAGGAGCAAGGGAGAGAGATACCCACTGATGCTCACTGAACCGGCAGATGTGACAGCTTTGTACTGCAGCTCCTCAAAGTGGCAATGTTTAAAACAAGAGATTCCATGGTCTGGTCACTTAGAGACAATTTCTGGAGCTTTGTGGTGCCATAATGCAGATGTAAGCAAACAAAATGTTCTTGCACTGACTAATGTCGGTCTAGGCACAGAAAATATTCCTTCTCTATTCATGATTCATATATGTTTTTACTCAGAATTGTTTATGGTGCATTATTGGTAATGCTGATGTATGCCAACTGTAAAATAGTTGGCACTTTACATGAGGCACATACAGCCAAAGTTTTATTTCAGAACTGCTGGAATTTCCTTTGCCCTTCTTAACTTGAGCACTTGTAAAAGAAGACAGCTAGTACATTGCAGACTGATGGTCACACTTATAAAATTCGGTGACATTCAAAAAGGTCTTTGAAAATTGATGGACAGTCCAAAAACATCAAGCCTTATGCTCTCTTCCCTTTGACAGCATTTCTAATGGCTCCAAACTCAAGGGGATAGATCATGCTGCTATTTAGAGTTTATGCTGTACTGCACATTTTCTAAATCATTTACAACTTTGAGTAGTTCATTACAGACCCCTGTTAACACATTAATATGAGGAAACTGAGGCTTGGAGCATCAGAGTGAGATGCCTGACCTGTCATGGTCACTAGCTCACTAAAAATCTCCACCAGCTCATTAAATGTAAGTTTCTATATTCATATTTGAAACTAAAGGCCCGGTGCATGAAATGCTTGCACGGGAGAGGGGTGTTCCTCAGCCCAGCCTGCACCCTCTCCAATCTGAGACCCCTCAAGGGATGTCTGACTGTCCTACCGAGATCAGGCCTAAATGGGCAGTCTGACATCCCTCTCACAATCCAGGACTTCTGGCTCCCAACTGCTCACCTTCCTGCCTTCCTGATTGCCCCTAACTTCTTCTACCTGCCAGCCTAATCACCCCCTAACCATTCCCCTGACAGCCTGATTAATGTCTAACTGCTCCCTTGCCAGTCTGTTTGCCCCTAACTGCCCTTCCCTATAGGCCTGGTCACCCCTAACTGCCCTCACTGCTGGCCTGCTGGCCTGCAACTGCCCTCCCTTTCAGGCCTGGTCCCTTCCAACTGCCCTCCCCTGCTGGCCATCTTGTGGCAGCCATCTTGTGGCAGCCATCTTGTGTCCACATGGGAGTAGCCATCTTGTGTGTTGGAGTGATGGTCAGTTTGGATATTACTCTTTTATTAGATAGGATACTAGTCTTAAGACATACAGAGAGGCGTACACATGCACATATTCTAATTCCTTATCCACTCTCAATTAATCAGCAAGCAGCATATTAACTGGTATGCTACAGAAAAACTGACGGACATTGTATACATGACTCAAATAATAATTTATTATTCCAGAGAACAAGATGTCTGGTGAGAAATGATGCTAGTGTTGGTTTAGTTAGTGGCTTAAAAAACATCTGAAAAACTCAAAAATTACTTCAACATAATTTTACAAATAAATATGTATTCTACAGAGCTTTTCTAAATGTAACAAATATGTCAGACTTTGGATTAGTTTAAACTTTGCTGTTTTGTTGGTGAATGCTGTAAATAAAAATGTTTAATTTTACTATAAAATAAACTATTTAAAGAACCTTCTGCCAATATATTCCATTGCTTCCTGAATTTTAATTAAAATTTTCCTACTCTCATATTTTGCCTCCAAGGGCCACCCCGGATTTTGGGACATGTTACAATAGGTGATTAGTATGTGTAGAGAGGATTTGCTGCTCCAGACTAAGGGAGGCTGACAGGTACTGGATTTACCTTTCTTCCTGAACAATCAAAATCCAGACAAAATCTATAGAATGACAATTTTTAAGACACTGGTCACCAGGCAACAAACGACGTTGATCATTGACATTAAATAGAAAACTAGAAGGTAAATCCCTGTTTTCCCCCAGACTTCTGCCTTATGAGATTTTTCAGAGCCTGGCCTCGGGAAGGCAGGTGGGGTGGATCTTGGTGGTCTTGCTGAGCTGAGAAAAAAGTCTGAAAAGAGCAGGGTGTCTGGAGGTAACTGGACATGGTGCTGGACCTGGGAGATTTTTACAAAGAGATCATTTAGAAGCCCTGCTGAGGGTCCTTCCTCCAGAGTGTCCAGCACGTGTATCTCAGGAAATACTCCTCCCTCCACCCTCCGGAAGGATTGAGGTTAGAAAGCCAAGTGTGCATACAGACCAAGGACAGCTCTATTACAGCCAGACTAGAAAGCTGCATACTCACAGGGTCATGCCTGACCAGTGAGGCACAATGAATTCCAGGATAAAATGTTCTGGTCTCTTTGGACACATCTTCAAAACAAGACCCACAAGAAAGGATATCCTTTCATCCCTTGTATTTAACATGGTCCTGGGGATTCCTGGCAGTTCAATAATTTAAGAAGAGAACATTGAAGGAATCTAGATGAGAAAAGAGTCAGTAAACCTGTCTTCATTTCCCTTGAGCATAATTTTCTATGTACAAAATTCAGTGACAACACCCAATGCTGACGAGGATGTGGGGCAACAGGAAGTTTCACTCACTGCTGGTGGGATTGCAGCATGGTGCAGCCACTTTGGAAGACAGTGTGACTTCTTATAAAACTGAATATACTCTTATTATAAGATCCATCGATTGTGGGCCTTGGTATCTATCAAAATAAATTTGAATTTTATGCCCACACAAAACCCTGATTATAACAGTTTCACTCAAAATGTTGAAAACATCCAAGATGTTTTTCAGTAGGTGGATGGATACATAAACTGTTCATCCAGACAATGAAATTATATTCACCACTACAAAGAGATAGATTTAAAAAAAAAACATAAAAATATAAAAAATAAAAAGATATGAGATTTAAAGACACAAAATGACATGGAGGAACCTTAAATACACGTTGCTAAGTGAAAGAAGTCAATGTGAAAAGGCCTCACCCATGGTATGATTACAACTTTATGATCTTCTGGGAAAGACATAAGCATGGAGACAGTGAAAAGATCAGTGGTAGCCAGAAGTTAGAGGAGATGGAGGGATGACCAGGTGGAGCACAGAGGATTTTAAAGCAGTGAAGCTACTATGATAGTGGATATATGTCATATGTCTGTGCAAACCCATGGATTGTACAAAAATGAGAGTGGACCCTAATGGAAACCATGACTGGGGTGACAATGATATGACGATGCAGAGTTATTCATTGCAACAACTGTGCCCCTGTGGGGATGATGTTGATGGTGGGAGGCAGTGGGGGTGGGGGGTAAAGGGATAGGGCATTTGGGAATCTCTGCACCTTCCTCTCAAGGTTGCTGTGAACTTAACACTGTTCCAAAAAGTATGTTGTATTGAAAACAGCCAACGTTCTTCCAGAAACTTGTAACACAGTGCTGGCATCACTGCATACCTTAGTTATACTCTTTTCTATTGGACCTTTGGAGTTAGATACTTTTTTCTCAAGAATAAAAATCAATGAACTAAAAGGTTATAGTGCAATTAATATGCAATAAGGCTCACTATCATTGTAACAGAATACAATGCTCTGTGTGTGTTATACACACTTCTAGTTTGCTTTTCCTTTATGTTTCAACTAAAGAATGTGCCGATGCTCATTTTACTAACACACAGCCATTTGCATCAATGACTTTGTTAAGTTAACCACACGGCACACTGGGAATTACCACCGAGATGTTATGGTCTTGTGAGTTAGCCTGTGCAAAGAGTTAGAAGACCATCTCATTTCTAGCTCAGAGACCTCTGAGTCACATGAAATTTGAATTAAAGATGCACCTGCCAAGGGACCACATTAGTATATTATTGCATAAGTAATGACACATTGACTGACTGGAGTATGAAAACAATTGATAATTTACAAAAAAAGTCAATCGATAAATAAACTGTCCCTAACCAACTTGGTAGTTGGCAGAATGACATTCCATTATCCTGTCAGGCATATTGCAATCAAAAGCATGCAGCCCCAAAGGGCAGGGCACCCCCCACACATGGCATCATGCCCAACCCCCTCCCCTCATGGCATCCCAGTCATCGAACCTCTTCGTCATCACTGCAACCAGACCCCACGTCCATACACATTTGTGCACCCCTTCAATCCATGACACGGTGCAGCTCAGGCCTGCGCGCGGGGCGGCTGCCTGTGGTGACAGTGCCATGTCACTGGGCGCCTGACAGCTGATCCTTCTGCAGACAGCGCTGTCAGGGAATCAGAGACTTCCACATGCACAAGTGAAATTAACTTCTGTTAGTCTGACATTTCCCACAATCAATACTCACAGGGTCCTTGTCTCCAGGATCAAAATTCATAAATCAAAAGCAGAAAGCATGAAATAAGGTATTTGATAAATCCATTAACTGTATGGCAGCAGACTTCTGGCACGCTGTCTGAAGTGCCCTGTGCACGCAAAACCCTGCAGACTGGCTCCGGGTGAAGCTGGGAGGGTCTGTGTGCTGCTCCTGTTCTGGAGGGTACTGTACTTACCCAGACATTTTGTTTCAAACAGCAGTTTAATCTGTGTTCTCTCTCTGGGTTCCTGGGAGGATGGAGAAAAAATGAGATGCAGGACTTGGTCTCAGCAAGCAAAAAAACAACTGACAGTGATTTTGCTGGATATAAGTTCCTGCCAGAGACTGACTTCCTTTTCACAGGCAGAAAACAATGTGTGTGTGTGTGTGTGTGGCATGTGCATGTATTCTTGTGTGTACTATGTGTGCATACATATTATATCTATACTAGAGGCCTGGTGCATGAAAATTCATGCACTGGAGAGGGGGGATCCCTCAGCTCAGCCTGCCTCTTCTCACAGTCCAGGAGACCTCATGGCAGGAGGTGACCTGTTATATAGGGGAAGGCTATACCCCCATCACACCTCTGCTGCTGCCACTGCTGGCAGAGCAAGCCTCAGCCAGCCCTGGTTACTGAGCCTTGGACAGCCCTGGGAACATGGGAATCTGCCATCTTAGGCTTGCCTGTGCCTCATGCTGGCCCTAGGAAGCTGGGGGATTGAAGGGACTGGGGGACTCTAAAGTGGCCAGACCCACCTGAGGGCAGGCCCAGCTGTGCTGCACATGCCAGCCCTGGGTAGCTGTGGTGCTGAGGGGACTGGGAGCCGCCATCTTGTGGCTGTGACAGTCAATTAGCATATTCCCTTTTTATTGGCTGTGAGCACTGCCATCTTTGTGAGGGCGTGATAGTCAATTAGCATATTCTGTCTTTATTAGATAGGATTAGTGTGTGTACATTAAATATACTATAGGAATGGACAAAAGTAGGTTTAGAGTTGAAAGTACATGAAACAGTGTATTCTTGTATTATTATTTATTAATTATTATATTATTTTCCATATGAAATGTAAACATACTTTTTGCCATACCTGTATGTGTGCTGTATGTGTGTATACTTATTTATACTATGTATGTACATATACCTACATGCAACAGAGGGAATGCTCCTTTTCCATGAGGTTCCTGGGATCATCCTGGCGCCACCACCATCAGCCCCATCCTGTCTGGATTGATGGCCACGTGCAAGCTGCCCTGTGGATGCTGGTGTCTGATAAAAGCCGAATGGAGAAGGGGCAGATTCTGCATACTGACTACTGTGCCATGATGCAGGAGGAGGGACAGAGAGAGTTCTGGGGGCCCCCAAAGCCACATTGAGGGGCCTCTGTCTTAACACAGGACATCAGGACAAGGTTAGTTAGTGCATTGACTTAACCCCCAAGTTCATTCCTTCCAGGGACACAACCCAGGCCTCCCATGTCACCAGGACACTGTGGGTAAGATGGAATAGAATCGCAGTGTTGGGGCCCAAGAGAAAACATGGGAAAGCCCTCCACTGACTCTCTTGGTACTGGTCACAGGCCTAGAATCTCAATCTGGCCCTCCCTCTTGCTCCCCTCACCTGGCAGCATGGCTGCCTCCGGAAGTGTCTCTCGTCATGCCTTCCCTGCCACCTTCCTTATTCAGAGCCCAGAGCACAGGATGGATTCAGACCAGATCAGATACTCGTTTCCCTCCGTCGTGGTCTCTGCTGCAGGCCCAGTTCTTAACACCTGCCCAAGTCCCACCACCTGCTGTCCAGCTCTAGGAACAGGCGAGGCTCCCTCCCTCAGTGATAACACTGGGCTCCTGAACTGCCCTGAAACTCCCCCCCAACCACTGGCACTGGCCTTATCAACACACACTTATTACCAAATGAGCTACTGATTGTCAGTCACCTTATGCCAAGCTGAGGGGTGAGGACTGGGTGCCACTGTGGGCCTACAATTAGTCATTTCAGAGTTTCTTATTACAACCCCATTTCTTTAAAAGCTCATTTAGATGATAATAGAAAGGAGAAACTTTCACAATTCAATTAAACTGCTTACAGACCTGAACTTTACTTGGACATTTGAAATATATGTGTGTGCTTTTCCTTCCTAAGAGAGGCTGCCAAATTTGTTGTATGTATGTATGTATGTATGTATGTATGTATGTATTTATTTATTTATTTTAATACTGTAGAACATGAGGCAGGAATAATCCCCTGCTGATTCAGCATTTATAACTTAAATGCTGCCTTTTTATTTTTCCTGGAATACTTCTAGACAAATGCATTTTCAGGCCTGCCCCTGACTCTCTGACACGACGGAGCACTGTGCCTTGGAGGACCAGTGTAAATTAATTGCTAAATCACAATGCAGTTTCTAAGGAATTGCATTTGAATGCAAGATTAATAATGAATGAATTAATCAAGATTAATTTTATTATAATGAATATCAAAGGATCCCACAATGACTGGCTGCTGTTCTCAGGGGCAACCTTATAAATATTCACACTTGGGTGAACCCCTTGACCAGCACCTGCATTTCTTTGGATCCTCGATGTATCTTGTGGGAGAGGTTTCGGCAGGATCCTCTCATTTAGGAATTAATTTCCTTGCTAGACTTCCTATCCCTGGAGGGGGTCCCTAGCTAATGAATTGTTGAGAAAAATATATAAATTTTATATTTGGAAAATTAAGGCCCAAATGTGAGGAAGGCCTCTCTCCACTGCAATTCCTCTCATTCAATTAGGTTGCCAGACTTAAAAAAATTAATTCAAAATGGAATGAGGTGATGTTTCAGATAATTATTTCAATTTAAGTTAGTGAGATTATGGCTTGGTTACAATTTAAATCATCGTTTAAATTTAAGCCATGCAGGTCTCAAAAGTCTACATAGCAGCCTAATAAACAAGTGCGATTCCAAAGGTATGGTTACCGCTATTTCCTGACCTGAAAGTGAGAATTTGATAATTCTTAAGCAGTGGGGGCTTGGGGTCATTTTTTAAGAAAATGTTGAGAAGGTTTCTGAATGAGAACAATAATGTACTTGTGCTCTGCTCACACCTGGCCACCTGCAGAGTCACTTCCAACATCAAGCTCAGGCCTGCATCTTGCCACGCCTCAGGGTCTCCTTGAGGACACAGTGCCCATGTCACCAACAGCTTGTGCTGAAAGCCCGGACAGCATTTTTAAATATATTTTATTGATTTATTTTATTTTATTTTATTTTATTTTATTTTTTACAGAGAGGAAGGGAGAAGGATAGAGAGCTAGAAACATCGATGAGAGAGAAACATCGACCAGCTGCCTCCTGCACATCCCCTACTGGGGATGTGCCCACAACCAATGTATATGCCCTTGACAGGAATTGAACCTGCGACCTTTCAGTCTGCAGACTGACGCTCTATCCATTGAGCCAAACCGGTTTCGGCCCAGACAGCATTTTAATCCTCATGCATCGGGTGCTCCCTAATGCTTCGGCCCTGGACCTGCCCTTCCCCGGTCCCCTGCACAGTTCCTCTTACAGCTCGCAGCATCTTGCTGCATAGATGCCCTTCTCAGAGCTACAGCCCAGGGTTCACACTGTCCAGGTGTCTTCCTGACATTTGATTTCTATGGTAGCAACTAATTCTCTATCATGGAGTCTTTAGAACTGACATTAAGAGCAGTTTGAATTCTAATTAGAAACACAACATAAGAACCTGCTCTGGTAGGATCCCTCCTCCTCGTTAAGAGGAGGTCGAAAGCTAGCGAACAGGGTCTGCCGGCCCCTGAAAACAACCTGCTTTGGGATGTCCTTTATTACAATCTGAAAGTAGTTTTCCGACAATTTGAGGGGAAGAGAAAGTGAACGAGCTGAGTCCCTGCCCAGAGAGAAGAGTCACGTGTTTTAACATTCACAGCTACTCTGCTCCTATCTTAGCAAACCCATTCCCCCCAAATGCACACTATTTCCCAAAGATGTGCAGAAGAAGAAATGGGTGAGTTCCCAGGTAGATAACTGATGAAACACACACAGGGGATGGTGAAAGGCCTTCTCCATGCGGCGGAGCTTCCTGCTGAGTGAGGGGAGGATGTGAACGAAGACACAGTGTGTCTGTGCACAGGGAACCATAGTGAACTGGTCCTCACACATTAATTTGGTTCCATTTTAAATATTAAGTTCAATATGTTCTGTCATCTTCCAGACCCCCCTTTTTTAGGGTAAGTTCATTTAAATTTAAACTAAAGGGTCCAATTGTCAATCTGAAAAAGTTATGGTAAATATTCCAAGACTGTTCACAAAATCTAGAAAGCAGGTCCACAGTATGTTTTTTTAAAGGTCTTTCAAAGCTAGAGGCACTTTGGTGGAGCAGATGTGTGGGGGACAAAGACAAGTATATTGAGCTATGATGCGGAAATTTCATTGACACACTACTTAGGTCAAGGTTGTGGACTGTCTCCCAGCCCCCACAGTTAGCACTCACCAATTGGGTGGAAAATGTTATGTAAATGACCATGCCCCAACAGGAGATACCCTATGACAAATGGCGGTAGGTTAAACTCTCTGTGCACTACATACACTGATTCTGGTACAGAGAATTTGGGCCCAGCCTTCAGCAGTAGAACAATGATTGATATTTGAATTCACATCACTCTCTGCCCTCAGTCCAGAACCGCTGGGTCAGGTTGGGCACATGGAGCTGACTGGGCACCAGTATCTCCATTGCTCCGAGTGGTGGTCTTTGTGGACTCTGAGGATAAGGAACATAGAGAGGAGAGCAGTGAGGTGTAGGTAGAAAGGCATGAAAATGCACAGCCTCACATTTGATTCTCATGTGTCATAGGTGAGTAAACAAAAGATTCGAATAGAAGGATAGCTTGCTCACTTTATTCCCCAGCCTGAGGGTCCATTATTTTTTGCATTTGTACAGAACTAAGAAGTTTGGACCACAAACTCCCTCTAATGCTCCCTTTTGTGAGTGACAGGTAAGCTGGGGACTCTCCACACCCCAGCCATTCCTTGGACTCCAACCTGCCCACTTGGGTCTAAATCAAGGGTTTGCATTTTTAAAAAGTTAATTTAAACTTATTATAGTATATACCACTTGATCATTGGAAATTGAAAGCATATTTAATCTCAAGAATGGAGGCAGTTATTTGGAAAGAAAAATCAATATAAACATTTTAACATAGAATATGGGTAAGCAAATAAAAATAGTTAGACATAATATTTGCATCGTCCACATGATCTCATATTCTCTTACTAGTCTGTTATTTTTACATTTATAGTTAAAATAACTAGTATTGAAGAACTTATATAGTTTTATATCCCAAGGACATTGAGACACCATGCATCTAGTGCACTCACAGGATCTGCTGAGGAGACATACAGCCCAGTCTTGAATGTTATGGGAGATAAGTGAACGGGAAGAGAAGAGTGCTCTGCCCCTTCGAACTGGGACCTGTGTGTTCTGAAGCTGAACAGACAATCATTTCCATCTACCGTAGGTCATATTATCTCAGGACAGTCATAACAGATAGCCCTGATACAAGGAACTCAATAACCGAAACCTGCAGCTCTGGGAGGCCTGAGAAATGTGTCTACATACCTCCTTCCAGCGTAATTCGTTTACGCTGGGCTGCAGCGCACGATGCTGACATGGATATGTCTGGAAGGAAGCCAGATGTTTGAGATGGATGAGCAAGGGGAAATGCCTCTCCCAGACACGGGGATTTGCTGTTTCCCCCTAATCTCTGCTTATCATAACTCTGATGTTATGAATCATTGCTCATCGATCTGCCTAAGTGCACTCCTTTCGCTCTGATAGCAAAGCGTGATCATATCTGTGCCCCAGACCTCGTATACAGAGAAGACTGCGTAAAAAGCTGTCTTTACTTTTGTGCAATTAAGTGTAACATCGCATGCGGCATTGTGTGTATGCGCAGAAATGCTACACCGCCGGTGTGGATTTTTCTGGCCGCAGACATGAAGCACAGATCAAGTTTGCGCAGGTTACAGAAGCATTACAGGGATGCATTCAAGGTCAGCCGTGTGCTGGGACTTATGCTTCGCTCATCTGTGCCATCTGGAGATGAAGCATTGGTAACCAGTGCAATGTGCCAAGAGCTTCAACCAACTTGTAGAGAGGGGGCCCTGGTTCCACTGTAATTTGACCATGTTATTCTAATTGATTCCTTGGATGTTCTTGTAAGGGTTCCCAAGAGCTTTGGATGTAAGCAGGTTATCCACATCCTATGCAAGAACCCAAATGCATGAAACAGCTCTGTACATTGATGGTATCATGATAGGAGAATGCGACTCTGAACAAGTGAATTCTATTTTTAAATTACATACATTTACAGGCAAAAATCAAAATAAAGTGAAAATAGAAACACACACACACACACACACACACACACACACACACACACCCAAAACTCCTAACGCCTAGCCACACTGAAAAGGGGTGTGCAAGTGAGGTAACAGGTAACAGCTGGCTGGTGCAAACCCCCCTCCCCCCATCCAGTGTTTCAGGGAAGGGCACAGGAAACCTTCATCTTGCTTTGCTCTGGCTGCTTCCAGATCCGTCAGTCTCATTCAATCAACCCTTTTCTTAACGACAGATGCTTTTTAATCCAAATGAAAGCTCATTAATCATTGGCACATTGATCTCTTCCCAATATCTTTCTTCCTTGTCTTCTTCGCCCCATAAGAACATGGTTTAGCAGAAAGAGAGAAAGAAATTTCAGAGAGTAACAGACGTTTCAGAGCTGGCAGAGTGTGGCTTTACTCATAGGAAGGACCAAGTAAGATAAAGGTAATTTGCTAAGATGAGCAGGAGTTCCTTATACAAAATAATGGTCAAGAATTAAGTGAATTGGTGAAGTGACCTGAGAGAGGAGATGTGTTCTGGCGATGGTAGTTCTTGTGGATCTTAAAGGAAGATGCTGACGAGGAGACAGACGCTGCAGGTCAGAGTGGGAAGGACACCTCAGGCCACCGAACCACACTGCAGTGGCAAGGCCTGAAGACCCGAGACAGGGAGGAAACGCAGGCCCTGAATATCAACAGTCAAGGCTGAGTGCAGAAAAGACTTTGCAGGTGAAGGGATGCCTAGAACATCGCTGTCAAAGTTCAGGCTTTAGTGTTGCTTCTAGTAAAGTCATAACACTTTACCAGAAGCATTGGATTTATTTTTGTCTCCCTTGAGCTCAAAAGCAAACTTAACCAAAAATAGCATGACCTAATGGAGAGAGGGACCTCAACCTGTCGCTTCCTCCTTTCCTGCAGCAGCATGAGGATTTCCCTACATCAGGAAAGCATTTTGCAAGATATGCCATCACAGCCACAAGTTTCAGGATGCCTGTTTACGGATCACAACATGCGCTTCTTGGTTTAAGACATTGACCCTTTTGCAGGATATTGGGTCGTGACATTCAGAAAGAGATCGAGCGAGCTACCCACATGCTGGTAATTGAAATGCACAAAAACTATGTTTTGGGGAGAATTTTTTACATAAACATTATTTCAGGTACTATGAGAGTGATTAGATGTGATACTGACTTTTGTTGTTAAAGCTCAAGATATTTGGGGGAATAGCATCTAATGCTCCCCATTTTGAACAAGAAAGCTCCATGTTTTCCTACTTCACTCCCCCTCCCCTTGTCAACTCTGTCATTTGAAATAAGTCTCTGAAGAAACTGCAGGAAAGGACAGATGGAACACACGTGGCTCTGGCACTTAGGTGATGCGTGGCTCCCATAGGAGCTGAGCCCTGAGAGCATGGATGAGATTTTTCCCAGCCATTTCCTCTCCTCTGTCCCACAGGTGACCTCTGGGGTCCTGGCTCCGGGTCCCCAGCCCACTCCTCACTGGGTCCCCACACAGAGGCCACTGTGGCCTCCAGCCTTGTCCAGGCGGCCCCGGAGGAAGCTCAGAGCGACACCGTGAAATGACTGTGAAATCGCGAGGTGCTGTCATGACATTTCATAATTGAGACCTCGGGTCCTCTGAGCTCTATCAAAGCCCAAAAGAAGGGGAAATTGTGTTTTGACAGACGCAGCAGCTTGAGGGGGGCACGCAGCGGTATAAACGCAGCCGTGTAGAAAGCCATCGGATGCTCCCTCTCCGTTCCCCATGAAATCGGCACAAATCATCTGGCTTTGACTTGCAGACAGCGGTTAGGAGGAGCAGGAATGTACAAACGAAGGATAATGGCCACGCTGTGACCCGACCTGTGTCACAGGGCAACGCCCGTGTCAGGCGGGGATAGAATCAAGATGGATGGGCTCCCCTGGGCCCGGGCGCTGCCTCGTTGGGCCCCATCTCATTACACAGCCACGCTGGGGAGAGATGAAGGGAGCGGCCACGTACAGCAAGGAGCTGAAAAGTATCAGAGCACCCACATGTGGGCTTGAGAATAAGAAGGCGTCAGCCTGCTGGACTCCCCTGGACACGGCCTGCACATCCAGGCCATCTCCTAAACCCAGGAAGCCTTCCATTCTTCTCCTACCCTTTTTGTATCTTCCTGATACTCTGTGCTTTCCAAGGTTACGGGTTTTATGAAATGCCTCCCAACAAGTTGGTTATAATCTTATCTGGCCACAGCCTTTCCTGTCCTCTCATCTCTGCAGCATAAAACCAGGGTTCAGTGCACTGTGTCTGAGAGGTGAGATGGTGAGTCAGACCTTTATCAAAACCTTGGTCTTCGATGGAAGCAGAGGGATCACCTTTGGAATCATCCTGGAAGTGACTGCCCTCGCCCTCATTCCCTTTAAACTTCATTTTTAACACCCTGGGGCAGACACCATTAGAAATCCATTCCTCTCAGTTAAGCAATTGCTCCTATTAAAATGCAAAGATCCTAAGAAGGCTAACACATTAAGCACTTATTAGTAATTCACACCTCGTGGGGAACTAGTTTATCACGCCCTGTCCTTTGTCATGGCTGGTAGCAACTCAGGTGAACCAAGGAACAGAACCTCTTGGCGGGCAGGGGCGGCTCAGAGAAGAGACAGGTATCCATGGAATGAATGGGAGACAGAGGATGGGTGGACACATGAATGAGCCCCTGTCACATACAGCAAAATAGAAAGCTCCCGACTGCATTTCAATCCTGTGGAGGGCAATGTGGGTTGTGATGTTCTATCTCCCTGGGGAGAATAATTCACACCTCACTTATGGAGGCTTTGAGCATCTATTCTTCAAAATAACAGGACGGATGAATGGGATCTGGGGTCTGGGACCCTGAGACAAATACACCTGTGGTTGTAGGTTGGATGCAGCCAGAGGCAGAACCCCACTGTGAGGGGAAGGAGGCCTATCTGACACCAAGGTGCTGCCTCCCAGTGAGTCCTGGTGGACTGGGAGTGCTTCTTTTAGTGTTTTAGGGCAATTTTTAACTTTATCTGCAAGAACTGGCCTTAAAAGTCAGTGGGTTTACTCTCAGGAACTCCGTATTTTATCTCTGGAAAGGGTGAGGAAAGAAGCCCAGACAAACATATTGTGCTGGATGCGCCTGAGAAATGCCTCTTTCTCCTGCAAACTCGACCTGCAAAATTGTGCAGGAGCTCAGCATCTCTTGTTTTTGACTCTTCCCTTGTCCCTAGCATGAGCACAAAATCAATGCTCAATGATGTGCATGCCATCAATGCCTGCGGCTCTGGGAACTCGATTATTTCTCATTTCTTGATAAATTTCAAAATCCCTAAAAGGCAGGTTAAAATGGACTTCCTCCCTCGTGGCTGCAACAAAAAAAATCGTATCATTCATCTTACCAGTTCTCTTAAGTGGACTATGCTTTCCCTTCCCCAATAAAAACGTAAAAAAGGGGGGAAGAAAATCTCATTGCATTGAAACAGAACAGGAAGGTTTGTCTGGAAGAGCCAGTGTGGATTCACCAGAAGACAGAAGCAGGCCTCTGAGGACAAGGTTTCTAGGGACAGCTGGGAACTCTGGGGAGAAAGGGACAGGGATGTGGCTAAGCTGGAACCCTGGAGGGCCCTTCGAGGGCCCCTAATTTCAGAGAGAAACTGGAAAAACACAAAATCTCATTGGCTCTTAAGTCTTTTAGTTTCTGAGTGCTGATAATGTTATAATATGCTGAAAAAATATCATCGATGGAGGTGGGGAGTGGTCCCACACATGGAACAAAACAACAACAGTCCCTTCCCTGGTGAAGGTGGCTGCGGGTCCCTGGGTGGTGGCCAGATGCTATGCCATGTGGGCACATATGTTCTTTGCAAGGGCCAGAAGCTTTTATTAATTGCCCCAAAGAACCACGATTAGAATATACCAGTTACATGGAGGTGATTTTCACTAAACTGTGGGGACTTGAATCAGGAGGTCAAGCCACCCTTGAGATGAGGGGCTGAATTTTCTGTAAGTTGATATTAAAAAATTTTTTTTTTAAATGTTGTTATTTTTGATGTACTGGTGTAACCTTTGTCTCTCCCTGGACCATGAGCTGGTCAAGGTCAACACTATGTCCAGACATCAGGGCCCCTCATAAGACAAACATCAAATAAACACTCTCTTTAGACCCCAGCAGTAAAATGCAGTTACCACCACTGTGACTCCCCAGCTTTCCTAGGACATTTAACTCAGGGCTAAGCTTCTACCCAAAACCTTATGTTCACCACAGAACTCTGTGAGAGTCTCCTGGACAAAGCTGCATGTGAGCACTTTGTGTGAGGAGATCGGGTGGGAGGGGCCAGAGGCAGGGGTCAGTCTTCTAGTGAAACTCTTGACCATAGCTTCATGTGCTATACACGCCATTCAATGCCCATTCTACGTGCTGATTCAAAACGTAAAAACAAAGCTTAATAGGGCACAGGAGCAACTATTCCATGCGCTATGTGAGCGAAATTCCACTCACATAAACAAGAATGTCTCTAGCTGGGAAGTTGCCCCCAAGAAACAGGTTTGAGCCAGATTCCAGGCCCCCCAGCACACCCATCTGCTGGGATGGCAAGGTGCCCTCTCCCAGGTCGCTCAGCCCCGGGGCAGAGCTGGGGAGCGTAGGAGGAGGGAGAGGCCGACTCCAGCCAGGCAGAGAGGGTCCTCCACAGCAATGCTTGTCCCACAGCCAAACACCGGCGGGCCAGCTCTTTCTTGAGGGTGGTCCATTTCAGCCCATATAAACATTAACGTTTTGTTTCTGTTTTTCCCCTCAAACCTCTCTTTGCCCTCCCAGCCTCCTTTTCTTTAAAGAACCATTTCCTCCCTTGTGTTTGTGAGGTTGTAGCCAGAAGCCACACTGCTATCACGGTAAGCACAGGAGAACAAGCCCAAGAGAACCCAGGTGTTTCTGTTGCTTAATTAAGGATCATGTGACCTCCTGTTGAAGTGGGATACGGTGTCATGCATAGGATGAACATATAGAAGATGTAACTCACCTCCAGGTAGCTGAAGTCAATCTTTTCTTTAGAGTTGAAAGAACACGCCAAAACCAGCTTGGCTCAGTGGGTAGAGTTGAAAGAACATACATTTCTTTGGAGTCGGCGATGATTGCAGCATTGTTTCCCAGCAGTGAAAGCTACCCAGGATGGATTCCCAGCAGGGCTGGGTTGGCAGTTACTCGGCAAAGGAGTGCTGGTTAAAATCCAGAGGCACTTCCAGATTTCAGGCTCCAGGAACTTTTGCCAGCTCCACCGACCACTCTCCCCATGGGCTCAGAGAGCGCTCAGATCCTCTGCAGTTTTGGTACTTGCCTCTAAAAGCACCTTCTTCCTCTGAATGATGGTCGTATCAAGAGTGTGACTAGTGTATTATTACTCAAGTTTCATGAAGCTATTAAACATTAAAATTTGTATTCTTAGGAAATGTGCAGTAAATGCATAAATGCTCCAGATAAAATAGTAAGGGGAAAGGCACGTATAAGAACAATGCCTGTGTGCCTACGTACATACATGTGCCTGCCTATGTGTGAGCAGGAAATACTTCTATTTGTTTTTTAAACTTAAAAATGTAATATTTAAAAAAAATCATGGCCGTCTATAATGATTGTCCCTGAGAAAATTCGAGTAGTCAAAATTGAGTCATGAAAAAATTGAGTCATGAAAAAAGAATTCTTGTATGACTGTGAAATTCTTCTTAGACCATGATATATTATTGTGTGAGGTTCCATCCTGCAGGTTTGAATTCAGTTCATCCCTGCACAAAGCCTCCGTTGCCGGCCCAAAGAATGACGTCGGGATAGAAAAGGAATCGGAATGGAAATGGAACCTAATAGCTCTAATAATTCTTTCTATCAGTTCAATGGTGTGTTTAATCTATGGAATCATTCAAACTTTGAATTACACACTTCATAAGCCCATTTAAACTTGAGCATGTGTGTCTCACAATATTACAATATTTACAAGACAAAACCACAAACAATTCAACAATGAAAGGCCTTGCCCAAGTAAAGAATTCAGTTGGATGTGAACCATCTTAGAGTATGGAAAATTAAACGTGTTCATTTTAAAAGAGAATATCAGCCTCTCTGAGACTCAGTGTTCTCATCTATATAAGAGGGTAGTATCGTCCACTGCATGCTTCCTCCTGCAGATTATGTGACTCATTTTTTTCATTCAACTAAGATTCATTAAGCACCTATTGGGTGCCAGCCAGTCTTAGAGATTCTACATTTCCAACTGTGGGAAAACCTGACAAAAATCCCTTCCAGTGTGGGACTACACTCCAAGGTCCCACACAGATGACTTAGTGCACAGTGCTCTAGCAGGTGGGAAGAGTGGAGGGCGCTGTGCTACGGTGGAGGGCTATTAGGGAGGCCTGGCCGGAGTGCAAGCCCACAGTCCCACATCCTCCCTTCTGGACAACTGTCATGTAGCAGGTGTTGCCATAGCACGGAGGATGAGCATGGTCCCCACCTGCCTCATGGGAGAGGTAGATTAGCAAATGGTATGAATTACAGGGCAACCGAATCTCCCATCTAATACCATTCATTTATGAGAAAAGGAATACTTGTATGTAAGCAACACTTCAACAAAATCACTCTTTAGGTTCGTCCTTGGCCTTCTTTCCACATGGAGAGACCAATGCATTCTGCCCCTGAACGCCCATTCCTTGGAGGAATCACTGGCAGAGACTCCAGGGTGTGACTTTCCGGGCCATGTGGCAGCCGTGCGCCTCGCCCGCACCCGGTCTGCATGCACCTGGCTCTCTAACCACCTGGTAATTGCTGCGGCTAATGGCAGTGATTCATCCACCTGGCTCTCCAGGCTGGCACCTTAATTAGACAATTCCGTGCTGCTGTGTGGACTCCTTCTTAGGCCCAGTCTCTACGCGGCTAAGTGATGCTGGTGATAAACATGTTTAAATAGAGTTGCTGCTCTCGGGTTCACCGAGCAGGGACACAGTTTATTTTTGTTAGGACAGAAAATGGCATTAACTTAGTTTATTTATATGGTGCTGTGGCCAGCCTGGAAGAGACCCCTGGACCAGTTCTCCCTGAGGGACAGTGAACAGAACCACAGAGCCTCCAATCTCAACCAGTCCGCTGTCCTGGAAATGGTGTTATTTTTAAATTTTCAGATACTTTTTTAAGATACAGGGGGGAAATCAAGTACTGTATAGCAAATTAGAATGCTTCCCCAACTTGGTCAAAACTCATGCTAGGTGAACATGCACACACACACACACAGTCCATGGATGTGGGGTTTTCATCCCACTGAAATTTGAGTATAATATTCTAACTGATTTTGTGCAAGAGGGGACTATGGGATGAATCTGAGAGCCAATTTGGAAGAAGAAATACGTATAAAACATTAGAATTTATGCTGGAATCTGAGACATGCAACCTGGGAAACAGCTTAGTTTTATTAATGCATGGAAACTATAGATCAACCAGCCCTTTTAAAAGATACCTGTTTCATCTGGGCTAGGCCAACTTCGGTCCTGAAATCAAGTGTTGTCTGAGTCCGATGCAGTCGTGGGTTACAAACGCCAAGTCACCTGTGACCTTTCAGCAGTGGTAGAAAATTACCCCTGAAGGGAAATTTCTATTGAGTGATGTCTATCTTAGTTTAGAACTCGCTGAACTCCTGAAAAAGGTAGAATCATATTTCTTATCTGTTGGGCTCCCAAATTAATCACATCTGATCGGTTTTAAAAGGCATATTCTGACTGTGCTAAATGGGTTAGACCTCCACCCTTCTTTCCACACCGAACCACCCTGAAGGCTCGGTACACCGTCTTCTAAAACATGGCGGGGTTTGTGTGCGACGAAGCTGGCTAGGACGGATGGCTGAGCAAATGGAGAGGAAATTAATATTCCCGGGCATTCAGCACAGCTGAGCCTACATCCTTGGTTGACTCCCAGGTGATGAGCAAGTTTCAGACATGAGAGGCTCACCGTGTTCATGCCAGGAGGCTGCATTTTTCTGTCTGCAAAGCCTGCCCAGAGAGCGAAGACACACAAGTCTTGCTGGAGTGGAAACACATTCCAATTTCCAAAAGGAGGAAATAACAAAAAGACAAGGCAAGCTCCCCAAACAACGGTGTTCCCTGTGACAGCAACTCTTTCTTAACAGCCTCGAGTGTTTAACATATTGAAACAGTTCATCTTCCTCCATTGAACTTAATAAGTCTGCCAGGTGAGAGGCTGTGCCCTATACTTCTTCATGTTGTCGCTGCCCACACGGCCAGTGATGTGCGTGTCTGGCCCTCTCCGGGGCTGCACCAGGGCCCGCCAGCCCGGTTATTGCCTTCATCAATAACCTGGCCCCGCACCCTTCATTTCTCACGCCCTCCTGGTACGTTCAGCATCTAATAACAGCTCTTTGCCATGATCTCTGATCAATACCTAGGGCCACCTGTTCCCTGTACTCAGCTTACCCTGCTAAGGCGACATGACAAGGAAATAAATATGATTTTTGACTGGATCCTGTCGATGAACAAGAAACCGGTCCAGAAAATTTCCCTTTGGGGCCAATTTATACAAAAAGGCGATTTTTACACTTGGGACTAATTTGTTTCTCTGTTCACTGGCCAAGATACTTGGAAATAGATAGTACAAGCCTTTTTAGGTTTAACACTAGGCAAAATATTAGTTTAAGAAACTATAATTTCATGCATTGATGAGTTAGAAGGAAAATTCCGATACTATATTTTTATCCAAAGGCTCTTAAATATACAATGAGTTCCACTTTGGGGTTTAAATTTTATTTTTAAATGTTTACATTTTGGTATTTTAGGATAACAAAGGTTTGTGCTCACCCATTCCTCTGTCTGCAGTAAAACACCCACTAGCGTGGTCTGACTTCTGTCCAACACGTTGGCATGGGGCCCCTGGAGACTCTGGGGTCATCTTATTTACAGTGTTGTTCTGTGTATTAGAAACACTACTCTAACAGTTGAAGGCATTAACACTTAATGGGCATCTTTAAATGAAATACCACAGTCAAATCTGGTGGACTTTATTCATAAAACCAGTACATGAGAGCCATCTCAAAGTGAAATTATACTGTGTAGAGGTAGGGTTGGAACTTCACAGCATAATGGTCTCAGCAGTTCTTAGTTGGAGCACATATTTCAAAATTCCACAGCAGATTCTGGAAATACCTCCCATATCATACAATAATATACAAGCACTATGCTATCATCAGCTTTGCAGAATTTTGCATATGTCCCATCGTTATGAATATTTGCAAATGTTACAGTGTCAACTAGAAAAAGAGGAATCAAAATGCAGAATTCATGTTTATAGTAGAGAAAAGGCAACACTTTTGTTGTAATTGTTCAAACGATGCCCTGTACCCTGGGCTTGCTTCTTCGTGTATTACAACTATTTTTGCAGAAGGCATAAAAAATGTTGTCACTAACCTAAGTGCCTTTCTGCTGGTTTGCTTTGGGTTTGAGTTTTTGATAGCATAGAGCATGTCTAGTTTCATTACAGTCTCAACATTTTAAAAATCAATTATTATTATTATTTTATTTACCTTTTTACAGAATTTAAAAAAAAATACTAGCTCCCAGTCTGGTTTCTTCTACACGAAGTAAGAAACAAATATTCCACGTGCTCCTAGGGAGCCTTAAGTAGCCCTTGGATGACTATAAAAACGTCCGGCTGTGCGCCTGTATTTAAAAGCCATTAGACTTCTTGCAATCCATTCAATTACTCTGGGGAACAAATTATTGAAAAAAATAATAATTTCTGGAAATACAAGAAACACTTAAAATTATATCGAGACTTGAGGATTATAAATATCATCAAGTAAACACTGAAGATAAAAGAAACTCAAGGGCCATTTAAAAACTCTCTCTCCCCCATTTAATGAATCCACACTAATTAATCATAACACTACTATCAACACATGGAAATAAAAGCCTTTTCCAAAGTTCAACCGTCCTCATGCATCATTCTTTCTAGCTGAGAAGTAAAGTCCCTTCCCACCCAGCAAGCTGATAAGATGAGCACAACGGGTCCTGCTGCGTGTCCAGCAAATTCAAGCAGACAGTCCAATTATAGTAAAAATGGGCAACTTTAGAGACCACCTGAAAGTTGAGCTTTGATTCGATGTCAGTAGATAAAATAATTCAAATTCTGATTCATATTGCAGAGTATCCTAAATTAAACAGGGGATTTATATTCTTAGCCTATGGCAGCATCCTATCTTTAGAGTAACATCATGATTAAGAATGAAGATTGTAAGAGAAGTCAAATATTTATTTTAGCATAAAATGTATGGGATAGATTTAAGCACAACAGTTGTTTTTTAAAGGCTGAGTGTATTTACATGTAATGTGAAATGTTTAATTTCATGTAAACCTTTCCTGGTTATTGATTTATGTAAATACGCTTGAGGTGCAAGTGTGAGCTTTGTCAGTGTATCGCTTGTGTAGATAGGAATGGGGATAGGAAGCCAGACGGTGCAAACAGCCTCAGAGAGACAGCAATGAGAACACTTGCCTCTGCTCACTATGCCACTGGGGTTCAGCGCCCACAGCCTCGCTGACACAGTGGTGCCTTTTCCAGCAACCCTGGTCCATCATAAGATCACATCCTTAACCTACTCTGAGGGTCAGATAGGGGTCAGACCTCCCCTAGTTATTTCTGATGTGTGGGAAACACAACAGAATTCAGAGGGCTTGTTTGTTTTACCATCATAACCATTTTTATTGACTTTTATTGGGGCGACACTGATTAATAAAATGATGCAGGTTTGACGTGTACAACTCTGTAATTCATCATCTGTAAATGACACTGCATTTCACCACCCAAAGTCTTCTCCTTTCATCACCATTTATCCCTGTTTTACCCTCTCCTATCTCCCCTCCACCCCCATCCCTTGGATAAGGAAGAACAAGCCATTCCAAACAGTTATGTGCCTGCCTGAGGAGAAATAAATCTGTCCTTTAATGTTTTTGAATAAGCAGTACATGTATTTGAGGCAAATCAACCTCCAGCAAATCCAGTTTCTCCTGCACAGATTATCTTCCAAAGAAAAGGCCCCAGGGCACCATTAGACTAGAGCATCCTTACTGCACACCTTCCCTTGTTCCAGCCAGGTGCCGGGGGACGGCATTAGACTGGAGTCCTTACTGCACCCTCCCCTATCTGAACCAGGTGCTCAGGAGGACAGCATTTAGTTGTAGACAAAGAGGGCTGAAGCAGAAACTGGGACTGTATCCTGAGAGCAACAAGAAATACAAACCAAGAAGACCTTGGCTATTTATGGGCAAAGTGTGTTTGTATGAAGTCCAAACTACCACCTACCTGTTAGACTGAGCATTTTCTATACCTGGGAGTCCAGAGGGAAAGACAGATAAAAGTGAACCTTTTTTAGTATCTTGTGACTCCCCCAGGCCCACGATAAAGTTGGCATAGATAGTTACGTCCGCCTCCTACGCAAAGTGTCCCTAAAGATAAACACATATATAATGTCATGTCCAACCTCCAAAGGAATGTTTTCTCTCTCAAGTTTTAGATAGACGTATAACAAAGTCACTAGGGGGGAATGGGGGGAAGGAAAGGGCTCCCTGTGAAGTGCATTGAACATCTCTAACCAGAAGTCCTGCTTGGCTGGGTGGTATTCAGATTATAGGATGTGAATGGTGCGCCTGTCTGACAGAGAGGAGAGGGGAGCAGGTACAAGGATGCCTGGCCTTGCGGGTATGGAGCTGGTTGCTTTCCAGGGTGACGAACAGCAGGACTCCCTGTGTGTCCATATCAGTTTCAACAGGATTTCAGGGGACTGTTATTTCAGCGAAAAGAGTTTCAGAGGGCTTTTATTTCTGCTTCATCAATAAACTGCAGCAATTCCATATTTGAGACCGCTGTTAAAAATATTTCCATTCAACTTGGCCAGAATTTTATAATTCTTTTATATTCTTGCTTTTAGACTTTGGAAATCTTTGCCCTTAGGTAGCAACTCCTGGAACAATTTTTACTGCCTACAGTGACACCTACTGCTGGCCGGGCTCTTCCACCTGCGCTGAGGCCTCCTCAGCGTCGTCAGGGATGGAAGGAGAACTGACCATCACAGCCCTGGCGGGCAGTTCTAACACAAGCCAGTGCTGGTCTGGGGCCGGGTCTGAAACAGAAAGCAGGCATTGGACTGGGTCAGCCGGTTCCCATCCTCTCACCAACAGAGGATTTGACGTGTTGGAAGCTGGTCTCCTCTTTCCGGGCCTCCTGGGGTGCCTCACTCCCTGGGACTGGATCCAGCAGAGAGCCCTGCCCTGTCTCCAAATAAGCCACTATCTGGTTAGCAAAATCATTATTCCAATTGCCACCACCTTCTGCACAGAGTTAAGGTTTTCTACACAAGACATTGTTAATTTTCTCCTGAAACATCTGTGCCCATTCACAAAACTGCTAGATTAAGACAATATTATTTTTAAATCACTATCTTTGTTACCCTCCCAACCTTCAGAAATGCCAGCAAGCATTTAAATTTAAGACCCTGATTCCCAAGCTCTTCCCATGAGTTCTGTGTGGCCGATAATCAGGAAGAAGTCTGCAGTTGGTTTTTCTCCTTAGCTGCTTTTAAGTAACATCAAAGGCAACAACAACAGGACAATAATTTTTTTTTTAATAGCCTTTTTTTTTTTTAAGTGATCGTGCTGAAAACTGCACGTGGTGACGTGACAGCAACCTCGAGTTGTTTTCCTGCAACGTGAGGCTGACATGGGGCTGCCCTGCATGCCTTTCTCCCAAGCTGCTGTCACCAGCCCCTGTTGGCTTCAATCCCATTAACCACTGACAAATAACCCCGCATCGGGAGATGGACCCTTTTCCTGTACCCTGTGTCCTGCAGAAAGCACTCTTGTAAAAGACAGGGAGATTTTATTGGTAAGCATTTCCAATGCAACAAGCAATGAGCTGCTTCCCATTTTCATTCTGAAGACAAAAAATCAGAACGTGGGAATTTTCCAATCCAAGCTGGCTTCTTGCTGGCTGTTCAAGAAGCTGACGCGTGTACAAATATGCTTTACGTGCCCAGTACACACTCGGCATGTGTAAATCCCGACTACAGGAAGCAGGGGCACTAAACATAATTTAAACAAGTAATGAGAGCTTCATTTCCCACGCAGCACACACAATTGCAGCTGCGGCAGAGCTCATCACACAATAATATGACCGAGCTTTGAATTGCTGTCCTTAAAACCTGACAATAGAAAAGCAGCACTTGGCAGCCATGACCGCAATCCCCAAAGTTAAAGAAGTTACTTCCTGAGAACCAATTACTGTTTGTTAGTCGATGGTGTCACCACATGGAGCGATATCTGAATATAACTCAACCGTTTTAGACTCGAGAAGCTGTCTGTAAATAATACTTTCATACTTCAACAGGCAGTGAGGAGACAGATCTCATCTTCTCTCTGGCATCCGAGGCTCAAACGTGCCTGGTGAAAACAGAGACGTCCCATTTGAGAGAGCACGAAGGCTCTGTAGTAAAAACTCAAGAGCTACACCGCTTTATTCCACCCATAAAAAAAAAAGGACCATTTGGTAAAAGGATGCATTCCACATCTTCTATTTAAATTGGTTTATAAGAAGCAGATGTGAAGCTTTCTCTGGTAAGGGAAAAAAGGAGTTATAAATGAATTAAACTGATTTTTCTGTAGGTCTCTCCCTGTCTTCTTGTTTTTTGTGCTTTAGTAATAACCAAGTTCCGGGTTATGCTCTGGGTGTAAGTGGTTGTAGCCCCGGGTCTCAAAAATCTCAGAGACCAGGTTAGGAAAGTTCACCCAATTAAATGCTGGTTTTACAAACGTAATCCCAGGTAGGCTGCAAATCACAGTAACTAGAGAATCTTAAGAATAAAAATCACCACGAGGGAGGGTGTGGGAAACATGCAGCCTGGGCTACAACTCTACGCCCTCATAAAGTGTCTGTGATTTTAGATGTTGTGATCTCTGGCAATTGGCTGTAAAACACAAATTACCAATCAAGCAAATTGGAGAGCATTCCCTTTGTTGTGGGGGAGGTCAGCGTAAACATCTGGGCCTCGACTGGAATGTGATGCCTTTTCTAAATTCCCTCACCCCAAGGACCCCACACTGTGCTCCACATTTAGGGGTCTTCCCGTAGTAATTGTCTGCGAAAGAGCTGTAATGAAACACTGGACCGGATGGTCTCACAGAGGCTTTTGTGCTCAAACATGTCCGAAGAGCAGGCCAGCAGTGGGATGCTGTTGACTCCACGAAGGTCCCATTGAACTCGCTCTTAATGATCTGCTCTCACTTCAACACTATTTTTTCCTTAGACTGCATTAATGAATCCAATAAATAAAGCATTGTATCACCCATCCAGAATGGACATTAATTTTAGAACAAAACATTAATCAATTTAAATTTATGTACTAATGCAGACACAATCAATTTCAAGTTCTTATGACAATTAGCAAAGCTTTTGCTACATCCCTAAAACACACTGACCCATCAATTATGGTTTGCATCAAAGCCATGCTAATGACACCTCCTTCCTCCTTAGGCTGTCCGCTGCCAACCGGATTGGTCCATTGGAATGCTGCGAATCAATTAATATAAATTATACATGCACAGAAAGATGGGTTAATATCATAAGTTAATTTAATTAATTGTGTTTGATTAAATGAGGTCCTTTCATTAGCCCACTTAGCCATGAACCATATATACATCATCATAATCCTTTCCCAGGCTCCGCCGCCCAGAGTCAGACCTGACATCAGAGCATATTCAAATTACCAGCCTCAGCCGTGCAAACCTCCCTGCATAATTAACAACCCAACGAGCTGCAGTCACTTAAGCCGAAAAGAAAACTGCACATCAACCTCTGGGATACTGTTTAAATTGAAGATGTCATGGGTAAAACAAAGGTGAACAGACAATGGTAATTAAAAATTAAAAAGGACAAGAGGGGATTGCCACTAATGGCAGCCTAGTGGAGAGAGGAGCGAGGCCCCGGTTCTTCAGAAGAGGGATGGTGTGGGTGTGAGGTCACCCTGAGCCCCTGCTTTCTGGGTGCTAACTACGGAATGTCTCCAGGAATCCAGGAGCAGGGAGCTTTACAAGGAGAAAGGGCTAGGGGTGAACTCTAAGACGACACTCTCTCAGGAGAGGGTGAAAATGGAGCAGGATCCTCACCAAAGCGAGCCTCTGTCATTTTCCTGTGATTAGTGGGGTGGCACGTGGAGTCTTATCTGGTCCACGTCTGAATGCCCGCCATGCTTCCAGCTGCAGCCCCATGTCAGGTATCAATCCGTGTCCTGGACAGTGGCTGGTTACCTCTCTGCCACTCACCTAGCTGCTGAGGGCCAGGTTCATTAAATGGATTTTCCTCCAGACGACATGGCAGAGCCTTGACATAAAATATAGGGATGTCTGATAGAAGTTATTCATTCCTTTTTGGTTCGATGCACAACCTTGCAGGGATAGTGCTAATTCACGCTGGACCCCCAAGTATAACGAATGGTGTAGCTGCATTTCAGACGTAGAACCAAGTCCATAATGCAGCCCCAAGAGTAGCTGCAAAACCCAGACCAACGACAGGGGCGTTGCCGGGCTGCAGCCATGAGAATTCAGTGAAAGGCAGAATTAGGGGAATTACACAAAGGGCTCAGAACAGGACCAACGAGAGCATCCTTGAAACAGAGGCTGGTATTGTTTGTTTGTTTGTTAACTTTGCATCTAATCATCTCAACTGCTCACTACATTTTGGGTATGTAGATACAGTTTTAATGGCAAATACACGGAACTCTGACTTGGGATATTTGTGTTGCCTTTAGTAGGGGTGCTGATTCAGTCATCGACACATAATGGTACATCATAGCCAAAAATGTCAGCATTTCAGATGGACTCATACTTACACACAGGTGCAGGTGATGGCCAGATGTCTAAGAAACAGAACCACGGCTGGAGAAAGAGGAGAGAGCATGGGATTGGTTTCGGCAGCAAGAAGACTTGTTTCTTTCAAGTCTGGTGGGCTGAGGCCTTGGACTTGAATCATCTCTTGCACAAGGTGGCTCTGTACCCTATAATATTGTGTATTTCTACGTAAACAGGTACCTTGACACAAATATGCTCACACAGATGTAGGCCCACATTGCATATGATATGCATGAGACAAAGAAGTATTTGGTGTCTGTATGCCACAAAAACTTTAACCATCTGACTCTTCTGTATGACTCTCATTCTTTGCAAGTAAGGTGACCACACTCAGACAGTTTTAGTGTTTGCAAGATGCAGCTCAGCTCCCTGGAAAGCGCTGGCTCCAGGCCTGGCTTCCTGTGTTACCTCAGCTTGGCCTCACTAAGATCAGGATGGAAAGACTGATACTTCTCTCATTGTGCTGTTGGAGGATTTAGTCAGCAAGGGGTAATGCCTGGGATACCATCAGCCCCAAATGAATGTTAGTTCATATTACTATCATCATCATTATCTGCATCATTTCTACCTCTCAACGCAGACTGCACAGCCTCCTAACCCTGGCCAAGGTCAATGATGTTCATTCTGAGACATGGAACAGCCGCATTCCTTCCTCACCCAGATGCGCAGGTTGCCACCTCTGCGTGCTCTGCGCAAGCACCTCCAGTCAGGCCAGCTCTAGGAATTCCTCTATGGGGAAGATGGCTCCCAGGCTTGGTTTATTAATACAGGAGGTGGCCCAAGAGCAAGGGCCTCGGACCACCAGCACATGTGTAGTGCCCTGCTCCTGTGTCTGCTCCTGTTTCAGTGGCCAGAACGAGTCCCCTGGGCAGGAGGCAGCAGGGCAGCAGGAGGTCTCTGCCTTGAAGGAGGACAAAGACATGAATGTTTCTTGCACAATTGTCCTATGACAACACCAGGAAAATTATTTTTTTATTAAATTGATGAATGTGTTAGTGATTTGGACTCAGGAGTCTTGGAATCACACTGAATCCTACCTACCCACATCCTTACCAATAAGCCAGATCTATAGTAGGTTTGTAACCATAGAATCCAACAAATTTTTGAATGAAAGAATAAATTGATGCATACACAAATGAATAAGCAAATAAAATATTCATATTTGTTATTCTGTTCTATTAGTTTTAGAATGTCATAGGACTTTGAGAATAACACTGGAATCTCATTCATAACACATCCTCCCAGTAAGAATCTGTACAGCTGCATAAGTCCTAGGAGTATATACCGTAGTTTTCAATAAGATGATTCAAATGTATTATTTTTTAATGAATAAACTGTGATTAAAATAGGGCTTAAGGAATTAGGGAAACTAATTTTAGAGTTTATGCTCCATTTATTAAAACAATAAAAAAAATTCATCAAAAATTTAATTTAAGATGAAGCAGACTGGAACTTTTTTCACTGAGAAAGGATCGTGTTTTTTCGGGGCTGTACCTCACAGCTGCTCTTTAATGGAACTGACCTATGTGACCTGCCCATGTGATCTGCCCATGTGGTCGCTCTTCAGGATGTAAAAACTGAGGAATTCTCCAACAACCTGGATAGCAGTGTTATGATAAATAATTTGGGAAGAGAAAGTAAATTTGGTGACTATTAATTTAGTGTTTGATCACTCAGAGAGGAAGAGAACTAATAAAAATATGTCAGGAGTCTGGAAAGTTTCCCCTTCTGTTTACAGAAGCTGACCCGCGTTCTGGTTCCAGCGCCTGGAACATTCTCTCCATCAAGGATGGTTACAGGTTTCCGCCCTATAGGGGAACCTGCAACAGCTGCCTCGCAGGTTCCCCGATACTATGAATTCCAAATAAAATTGCTGAATGAAGCCCTAAAACTAAGATTCTTGAATAAGAAATACATCAGTGTTTTAGGGCAGAAAAACCATTATCTGACCTTATGTCATAACACAGAGCTTAAATGACAGGGGATGCAAATGAGCGCACAGTCTGTGCACTAAGAAGCCAGGAAGATGACAGTTATAGGGTGCAGAGCTAGTGCATGCAGAAGCGGAGATGTGTGCATGGTGCCCTCTGGTTGTAAATGAATCTGCTGTGTATTAAAGGAAAATGTTTAAATGTCCCCAGAGCTCCTGCAGTAAATTTGTATGTGGCCCCCGAGTGCATGTGGTGCCCTATGGAGAGGCATCAGGACTTTGTCAAGCTGCCTGAGTGCGGAGGTGAGCTACATCCAGACAGTTGCTCTGAGCGCCAGTGTGTGCCATCCTAAGGTGCCAGTTGGACCCTGTGGGAAAATGCAGCTCTGGGGACAGCAGAAGCCAGAAAAGTTGCTTCTTCAATCGACCTCTGGGGATCATTGCAAAAGTTTCTTAAAGAACATATTTATTTGATGCTTCCTTTACCCCATAAGAAACACCTGGAACCAACATCTGATCCAATACTTAGAGTGAAACACCACCACAGGGCTTCCCAAATGGTGTTTTCCCACTGTGCAAATGTCACAAGATCCTCTACGGGAAGGGAAGGTTTGAGGTCCAATTAGAGTGAGGAAGAAGTCCTCTGTACAGAAGTTGTTGAAGACTCATCAGGCCCTTTTGCCAATCAGAGAATCTGAGAGATGCTGAGGTTGAGAAATCTTCTAAGCATTTGTGGGTTGAACAACCCTTTCACTCAGGAAAAGTATGTCCAATCCTTGCAAATCCCAATGTGAACACAGTGTGAGAAAAATGGGCATGAGTTATATTTAAATCCTCTCCTTTTGATGGCAACAAAATTATTTTTATCTCTATTTTAACATACAATACACTGAATTATTAAATCTTCCTATTCCTATAAAAATATTCCCAGAGACCTTGTTTTCCTCATGATCTTCATTGAATGTTTAAGAACTCAGAGTTGTTACTGGAGGCTAGATGAGTTCACTGTCCTTATAACCTATTTTGTTTTGATGTTTTTACCTTGCTGACCTAGACTTTATAGGTCCATGTATAATGGTTATTAGCTATCTCTTGCATAGCAGGCATTGGGTAAACTGTATTGAATCTGAACCATCTTATATCTCAGTTAACATTAATTTCACTGTCATGTTCTCCAAGAAATTGTTCCATTTCATCTAATTCTTTAATTAATTGGCATAAAGTACTCTATTATATGTCCACTCTGTTATTACTTTTTCTTTTTCTTTTTTTTAAATTTACCATTCTGTTATTGTTTTCCTTAGCATACATCTTGGAATTATACTTGCTTTTTATAATATAAATATTTAAAACTATCCATTTTCATTTAAGAACTGCTATTGCCACATCCTGCAAATTTTGATATGCTGTGTTTTTATGATTATTTAGCTCAAAATAGGAAATAGGTTACAATTCTTTGAAATTTCTGTTGGACTTCTTTTTAGAAGTGTCTTGCTTAATTTTAAAATTGTTGGAGATTTTAAAAGTATTTCATTTTTATTGATTTCTTGGGCAATTCTGATATAGTCAGACTATGTATAACTTCAACCACTTTAAATTTATTGAGACTTGCTTTGTGCACTTTGTTCACAGATAGTCTATTCTGGGTAATGTTCCAAGCACATTTGAAAGCAGTATGTACTTGCCATCACTGTGTGTAGGTTCCATGTACATTGCTTAGGTAAATGTGTTCACAATGATGTCTTCTATATCATTCTTGGTTTTGTTTGTTTACCTGTTTTACTTAAAAAGAGAGGGGTATTAAAATCTTCAATTGTGATTGAGAGTTTGTCTTTTTCTTTAGATCTAGTTTGCTTCAAATATTTTGAATCTCCAATATGATATTATTATATCTTCTTGATGTAGTTACCTTTTATCTTTATACAATAAACCTATTTATCTTGAGATCTATTTTTTCTTGGATAGTAAAATAGGCTTATTATCTTTAGTGTTTTCCATATTTTTACCCTTGACATTTCTGTATCTTTAAATTTAAGTAAAACTATTATGAATAATGCATAATTTTGTTTTGCTCTTTTATCCCTTCCAACAATCCCTTCCTTTTTTAAAAATATATTTTTTATTGTTTTCTTTTACTGTGTAGGTATTGGAAATAATACTTTGTAGAAACTCTGGATTCTGTTATCTTTCTCTAAAAAGTGTTGTTATTTTTCTAGCAGGCATTTAAATTACCAGTGAATTACATATATCATCTTCCAAGTGGAATGGTTTTGTAATTTATTTCAGTGACTCTTATTTTGTTTTATCCATTAGTCCTAACACATAGCTTTTCATCCAGAGCATGGCCCTTATGCTTCAAATTTAGTCTTTGGGATCTAATGGAAAGCCTGAAATAGTTAGCAAGTCCCTATAATTTGACAAGAACTGGCTTCCCAGTGACAGGCAGCCTCTGAAATATTTTTTTCTCAGACCTTTTCAGTGTTCCAGCTGATATTTTAACATGTGATCACTAATGTTTACCCCTTGAGTAATTAGTTCAGAGTGGGCAATACTTTGAGAGAAATTTGAATCAGATTTAGGGGCTGGTCTCTCTCTCCTAACTAGGATTCTTTCCCTCAATTTCAGCCACTCTAGCTTCTCCTAAACCTTACCTTTGACTTCTCAGCCTTAGATTAATGATGCTTTCTGCTTGAGCTCTATCTCTCATGACTTAGAAAAAATTGGAAGTGTCCATTAGAAAAATACAGTAAAGTGTGGCTCTTTTTTCTATAGTTTCTCTTCTTTTAGTGAAAAAAAAAATCTCTTTAGTTTCTATTATTTTGGATAACTCTCAAGTGCCTTTAAATAATTTACTTCTTAATATTTTGTCCAGAGTTTATAATTGTATTTGGCAAATGAGTTAATATGATACAAAGTACTTTGTCACCCCTGGAAGCCTTAGTGCTTGGAGAATTAAGTGCAGTTTATAGTTGACTTTAGGAAGAATAAATGTCTACACTCCCAAAGTCTACACACATTCTACACAGCTGATGCCCAAGCCCCAGCATTTTGTGCTTCCCTTGCTCTGACCAGGCTTTCTTTACTGTTTGAGCCTTTGTCCTTGCTCTGTCTCCTGCCTACGTGCATGTCAGAGTTGGGATGAGTGGATCTACAAGAAGGTTATGGAAGGGTTGTGTGGCTTGATTCTAATTTTATATATTTTTAGAAGATATTGTATTTGGTATAAAAATTGGGGTGAGAAAGACCCAATTTTTTTTTTTTTTTTTTTTTTGTGTGTGTGTGTGTGTGTGTGTGTGTATGAGGCGTATGAAGTTTGCCTTTGCTGAATCATTCATTAAAAGATGCTTCCAAGGCTTTTCATAGATGCTGAAAAAGTCAAGTTTTCACTCACAGCTGCTCTATGAGGTAATTTAAGTATTACCATCATAGGGATAAATAAATAGAGGGCTAGAAAGATTGTGTAACTTAGCAAGTTTACACATTTGGTGTTAAAATCCAAATTTAAATGCTTGATGTCTCACTACAGAGCCTGATGCCAAAATCATTAGGCAACATTTTCATCTTTTCTGCCTAAATTAATCTACTCTCTATATTTAAGTGCTCAAAGTCTGACTGTCCTTAAAAAAATTAAAATGCTTTTCCATCTTCTTTTTTAGTCACTCAGTCAATAGTAACATTCTGTCTTCTGAATTTATAGCCGTTTTTACATCTAATTCAAATTTATATTGTTTTAACATAGAAGTGGGTAGAGTGATATAAAGCTAGAAATAGACTAACAGGGTAGTTTAAAGCAAAGCTTTTCTAAAGTCTTTAAGCAATTAAATCTTCTCTTCTCCTTATCCCACCCACCCCTGAGACATTATGTATGGAACCAAAGGTAAAGTTCATCCAGTGCAGGCCCATTGGTATGACAGTGGTTATGGCCAGCATTCATTCCCTGTTGTTAAACATTTTGAGCATCTGACATAGGGAAACCTACATTAATACAACAATAAATAAAGGTACGCATCTCTGATTTTGGTACACATCTGATCACATCTAGGGAACTAGCCACTTGCCATCAGAATGTCAGTATGGTGCTTTACAAAGAGATTCATATCTATTTTAGAGACAGGAGATGCTCAAAGATCATGGGAAAGCACTCCAATGAACGGTTCTGAAATGGGTGCACCATGGTTCATGTTGTGACTCTGCTTCCTTAAGGCTAACTGAAGTCCACTTCCAAGGATGAAATGTTTCTGTGGATCTACTAATATATCCAATAAGGTTAGAGTTAATTATACTAAAACCAATTCACCATTTTTAGGTGAATTTGATTGTTCATTTAACTCTTTAAATAAATCTACTAATCTCTCACAGAGGGTAAAAGCTTTATTTTCATTAACAAATTTCACATTCCATGAAGATGCAAGACTTTAAAAATTTATTCATTGTATGCTACTGAACTTCTTTGAAGGGATAGGATGAAGAATAAAATCATAAATGAGGAAACATATTCCATTCATAATTTTTAAGAGCTCATGGTTAAATAGTGAGAATTAGATGTTATGATCAGATGTAGATGGGACACATTCATGCTATGGTTTTGGGAAGAATGAATATACCTGAGTAATTGTGCTTGAGAGCAATGAGAACACATCACAGAGACAGTGTTTGAGTAGAGAGATGAGCAGAGTATTCTAGACAGAGAAGAAGGATGGCATAACCATCCCAATGTGGAGGACAGGGCTGTCTTGCTAGGAGTTGATTTTGGTGCTTATAATTCTCAACCTCTGCTCATCCAGGAAGATGGCAACTGTCGTCACCTGCACAGCACTGCCAATAGCAGGAAAGACTTCCTTCCCAAGGTCACTGCTGAGGATCAGGCCTTTCTCTTCATTGTAAGTCAGCATATCAGAATGTGGGTGTTTGTGAGATGAAGTGAATTTGCACCAATTTAAAATCAATAAAACATTACTTGCTATGTTAGGTAGTTGAAATTTGAACTAGATCAAAGTATAACAATCATTTTTATATCAGTTCCCAGGACAACTATTGGACCTCAAATCTCCCATGCGTTGTTTTTTTTTGTTTTTTTGTGTGTTTTTTTGTTTGTTTTTTTTTTAGGACCAGAATAGTTTTCCTTGCTTTTCTTTTCTTATTTTTATTTTTATATCAAAGTAGTATTACTGATCCATGTTTGCTATAAAACCCAAATTTTAGGATGGAACATTGAAGATATCAAACTCAACTCTCCTCCTCAGTAGAAACCTTTATAATATTTGAATCTAGCTTATCAAAATTGTTAATATAGAAAACAATAGCAACTCAAAGACCTTATTTTCTTCATTTTACATGAATGGCAGTAAATGACATACAGTGCTTTGGAGTTAATTTTTTCAGTTATCAATATTTCTCAGGCTGCTTTGCATGTTGATAAATACCCTGTTCTGCTTGCTATGGTCTAATTGCTGCCCCCTGTTGTGGGACATTCAGGTTTATCCTAATTTTCTCACAGTTATCATAGGAGGTGATTATCTGTAGCCAGAAATTTGTGTTTGCCTCCCTGACCTGATGCATGGCAAAGGCTGAGTTGTGGAGACTTGGTGAGGATCATTGTTGGAGCTGAAGTCACGATGCACGACTTTTCTTGGATTGCTGACCTATATCTACAAGTTAATCTCTATTTCTTAAAATTATGCACACTCTAACTAAAGAGTAGATTGGTTCTTAATTACTTTTCTTTATCAGATAGGTCTTTGAGAATTTGAATAAAATGTTATAGCCCCCTAGAACTTTCAAATATGCTTAAGCATTTATGATGCGTACCTGAGTACATGATTTTCTACAGCAAATGGACCCATGGAAGTCATTAAAAGACACTCCAAGCTTACCAAGTAACCGTTTTTTTCCCTAGTACATCTGGAATAGAAACCAAGATTTTGCTGCCTGCTTGCATGAAAGCCATACTCCTGAGACAGGTGCTGCTTAAAAAGGAAAGATGTTTAATCAAGTGCTGGTAACTTCAGAATGTTGGCAGTCTTGTTCAAATCCCATCTCCCCACCTCGGAGTAGGCAGGTGCTTTTATAAAGAGGGAGAAGGAAAGCAGAACAAAGAGATCCTAGGGAGTGTTGAAAAGTGCTCTACCTGCAGACCAGCACAGTCCATCCTGGTAAGGACCTTAGTAGTAGTGAAGTGATGGTCTGGTGTGCATCATCCTGGTCATCATCATCCTAGGTTCTACATCACCTTGGTTCTATGGTTAATAATCAGCAAATCTTCCAAAACTTGGAAGACTGAAGGTCAGTGTCTGCATCTTCTGAAGTTGTTCCTAGGATTCTTATACAAACATGGTGTTTATCTACAAGCTTCATATTACACAGAGTCATCATTTATAGAAACAGTGTCAAAAGAACAGTGGGGTAGGTTACAATTTCCTACTGTTACTCATCTACCAGAAATTAATATGTTTTTAAATTTATCTATCTTTCCATGTACAATCACAGTGATCCCTAAGTCACAACCATAACACATGAAAACTACTCACTTCATATTCATGAACCACTCAACAATAAAGGAAACATATGGACATTGCGGGTTAAGTTTAACAAGTTGGGAACTAATTTGCTTCTTGAGATAGAAAACGCATTCAGTTGGCAGTGAGCAATAGCAGCTATGAATACAGTGTGTAAATATTTTATGAATAAAGCTCAGTAATTTCGGCAATGTGCAAAACAGATGCTTAATTTATGTAATGACAACTCCTGTCTTTGTTGCAGGTTGGCTCTCTTATGTTGTTCACATTCAATTTCAAACGCAAACCTCTCAGAATCATGTGCTAAAGCTTCACTAATCTGCTCTCTCTGCCAAAGCAGGCATAATATGCCTAAGTATTGCTAATTCAGCAGTGAAAAATAAATTACACTTTTAAGCCAAACAATTAACACTCAACTTTAAATGCTGCTTGCTAGAGCTAGAAAATATACTGCTCCGGTGATCACCATTCCTACTGAATTCATCAAAAGAAATTATTTTAATATTTCCATACAAATTTCTTAAACCACTTTATTAGTTAATTATTAAGACATAATTAAAAAGCAATTCATGAGTTTCATGAAACAGGAGCCATTCCTTAAACATCTCCAAACATCTCAGCACCCAGCAAAATATTAGTATCTCCAGAGAAGGGCATTTGTTGAAAGATTGAAGGGACTGTGTGGATGGTGGGTAATACCACACTCTAGTGACATTCCTAAAGAGTGGGTAGAATTGATGCCCTGCTGAATCCCTTAGAATAGACATAATATTCCTTTACTAAGCTGATATGCTCACTGCCCACTTGCTGGTTCCTCTCCTGTATTGCCCTTCTTTTCCCTAATGTACCAGCCACCTCCCCAACCCCATGGGGATTGATGTCTCAGCTACATCCTATCGCCCTGTTCTGACCCATGTATGATCCAAGCCTCATCTCCAAGCATATCGGCAGGGGACCTCCTCTGACTCCTTCTTGGCCGCCGCTGTGAGCACCTCTGAGGCCTGTTTGAGGTCCCACCACCCCAACCCACTGTTGGTTTTAAAAGATCAACATGCATGAATAATCAAACATAAGTAATAATGTCAAATTCTAATGATCTTACTCAAAACAGGTTTGGGATTATGAGAGGGAGAGAGAGAGAGAGAGAGAGAGAGAGAGAGAGAGAGAGAGAGAGAGGCTTAGGCTAATTTTGTTGAAGTTTCAACTATGGAGACATAAATACTTGTTCTGTCTTATCCTGTGGTTTATGTTTCCTTTGCCTCTTTGCCCAAATAGAAGCGAACCAGACATTACTAGCATGCACACTGAACTACAAATCTATGCACATATTCAATCCAGAGAGCCTTGAATACAAATAAATCCAAAAGCTTTCAAACATGTCACAAATCTGTAGGGCTGGGCACACCTTTTCATTAGATTCTTGGGCTCATGAAAGCCTTTTTATGAGCTTTCCAATGGAACCAGACTTAAATCAGAAATATCAAGGCAAGTACTGTAAAATGCAGCTTATATTGTAGGAAAAACAAAGCAACTGCACAAAAAATACTTAGCTGATGATAACAGTGAAATCACAAGCACCAAATATTTATCTTAATTATTATACTTTATCTGTTAAACACGGCCCTCCTTTGTCAAACATTTTTATTTCATCTTTATGAGAAATCTACTCTTTACACTTTAAACATGAAAAAGTGAGTATTTGAGAGGATTAATATACCAAGGCATTAGAGTTTGTGAGTGGATTGGAAACCCATCTGTCTGACCGAGGGCCCTGTCCTTAACTTATATCCATGGTCACTGCGAATGGAAGCCCACTGATGGTTTGCAAACCTCACCTCAGGATTAAGAGACAAGCACGTGAACCCTAGCCCCATTGTACTGGCTAGGTGTGTCTGCCTTCTGAGAGTTCTTTCCTAAATGTAAAGCAGGGATGGTATCATCTGCCTCATTGGGGTTCATAACATTGGGAGATATCTTTCAAGTTGAGACAACATATGCAAAAATGAGGTACAACAATAGCCTTCAGTAGGCACACCTCTTGTCCTATCCTGTCTAATAAAGAGAGAATATGCTAATTGACCATCACACTCTCACAAAGGATGGTGGTGCCCACAGCCAATAAAGAGAGAATATGCAAATTGACTTCCATGACCTCACAAGATGGTGGTGCCCACAGCCACAAGATGGCAGCACTCAGTCCCCTCAGTCCCACCTCATCCAGCCTCAGTCTCCTAGTCTCCTCAGCCCCACAGGGTAAGGCAGTTGGGAGTGATTGGATCAGCAGGAGAAGGCAGTTGGAGGCAATTGGGCTGGCATTGGAGGGCAATTGGGGATGATCATGCTGGCAGAGTAGTGGTTAGGGTGCTATCAGGATGGCAGGCATAGTGGTTAGGAGCAATGAGGGAGGCAGGCAAGTGAGTGGTTAGGAGCCAGCATTCACAGATTGTGAGAGGGATGTCTGACTTCCTGTTTAGGCCTTACCCGTAAACCGGCAGTCAGACATCCCCCAAGGGGTCCCAGATTGGAGAGGGTGCAGGCTGGGCTGAGGGAGCCTCCCCACCCCACCTCCCTGTGCATGAATTTCATGCACTGGGCCTCTATTTCTAAATAAAAGAGATCATAATAACTATACCTTCTTATACTCCAGAGTTTCCTCTCTTGTGTTTGTTCAACATGACATCTCAGTGCCCTATTTTATAAAAAGACTTGCATAACCCTTTGAGATACTGAATTGGCTCCAACCGATTTTCACTAATTTGGTTCCCAGTTAAACATATTGAGAGAGCAGAAATTCTAATCTGTTGTAACATTTATTCTTTTTCCCACTCTCAGGTAAATAGATTAGTATCGTTAGGATTAAGTTTGCAAAGATATGCCCAATGGGTATAGCCAAGAAGGTTTGTGTTTCTCTGTGTATGTGAGTGAGAGACACAGAGAACAGAGTACCTATATTTAAAAAAATAGGATCTAGACCAGAAGTCCACCAATATATAAATACCTCTTTTATTCTTTTAATTTCAAATTCTGTATTTTTCCCACACACACAATGGGAGGTGATGGATGTTAATTAGCTTGACAGTGGTGACCATTTCACAATGTGTATGTTTGTCAAAACACCACGTTGTACACCTTCAATAAATACAATATTCATATGGCAATGCTATTTCAATAAATCCATTAAAAGGCTATATTCTTTCATAATAAGTGTAGACAAAGATATATATTTATGTGCATATTGTTAGTCTTTTATTATTTTTCCAAAATTTTGTTCTAACTTTAAATTAGTAAATTATAGATTTACAAACTTGCTTCTCATCTTTGATGGGACATATCCAGTTATTACAATATTGCAGAAATTAGTTGTTTTGTGGGAGGATCCTCTGGGAAATGTCAGATATAATTCATGTGAAACACCTAGCATAGTTTCTGGCACACTATAGGCATCCAAAGAAATTTCAGATTCATAACTTCTAACAAATCCCAGCTGCAGAGTGATGGTGTGGGGGTGATTCTAGCTCCTGCTGGTACCCCACCTCTGCCCCACTAAGACGTTGTGCACCTCTGTACACATGGTTGTGCATGCAACTTCATGACACATAGATCTTTGGTTTTTCACTAACTAAAGAATAAAACTCCAAGTTCCTATCAGATCGCTAGTAATCACAGTAATTAAGGAAAGTGAAGGGTTGTTATCTGAGAGAAGTCCCTTTATGAAGTGCAGATATTGAATCTGGGATAGTTAGCCATTATGGAAGGTTTCACACTGGGTCTTTCTGGCTACAAAGCTCAGCAGAGAGCCCTACAGCAACCTGGGTCCTGCTATCTTCTGGTCTCACCCCATGGTCCTTCTTTGTTTTTAGATTTAGAGGACACTGAGAAAGGGGCACAGAACAGGGAGGGTGCTCGGTGCCTTCATATTCTTTCTTCCTGCAAAGAAAGAATGTGTCCATCCATCCCACTCTTCACCTTTCAACATGAAGCAACCCCTGACACACTTAACTCAGTTGATCACTCTTTTCCTGAGCTTCCTCCATATCTTGGAACCACATCTTCACTTTTTACTTATTTTAATTAATAATAAGATTGTCCACCTCCTAAACACACCACAAGGTCCTTCAGGTCATTGTGCATATGTGTTTGTTTACCATCATTTTCTGGGGACTCAGCAAGACTCTTACAGAGGATGCTTTCAGTTAAGTGTTTAATGAATATAGATTCATTTCGACATTGTGTGGCTGAGGTGCTTTCCTCTACTTGTCCAGAAGTTCATGATATTTGAGTTGGAGGGAAAGACTCAAGTCTCTGTTATACTGTCTCTTGGAGGAAATAGATTTTATTCATGTTCTTGAAAACTGAACACAATCACAGAATTTCTGTTTCATTAGTAGATTTAGGAATATAGCTATCATGACATGGACATTTTTTTTTTATAAAAGATAAGTTGTCGTATATTGACTGCCCCACCTTCAAAAGATGGTGGTATCCACAGCCAATAAGAAGGGAATATGTTAATTGACTGCCCCACCCTCAAAGATGGCAGCGCCCACAGCCACAAGATGGAGGTGTCCAGTCTCCTCAGCCCCACTGGGGTGCATGCCTGCCTCTGAAGTCCACCAGTCCTCTCAGCCCCCCAGCCGCCTAGGGCTACCCTAAGGCTCATGCAAGACTCAAATGGTGGCTGCTCAGCCACCCAGGGCTGCCCGAAGCTCAGATAACCAGGGCCGGCTGAAGCTTGCACTGCCAGCAGTGGCAGCAGCAGAGGTGTGATGGGGGTGTCGCCTTCCTCTAATAGCTGGGTCGCCTTCTGCCCTGAGGACTTCCTGACTATGAGAAGGAAAGGCTGGGCTGAGGAATCCCACCCTCCAGTGCATGACTTTTCATGCACCAGGCCTCTAGTCTTATTACATATTAAAAAAAACACGAAGACTTCTGATAGTATTTCAACCCACGAAGTGTGGCTGTGCCTATAGAAATCATAAAATGTTGCCTTTCTTTCAAGATTGATATCTTTTAACTTTTAAATTAAATATATACAAAAGATTCTTAATTTTAAACCATGAAATCCGTGAAAGTTGTGTTGGAGAAGGCAGTTTCTTTTGAGTGATTTAAAAATACAGCTTTCATTCTGAGGAAGCATAGAAGAAATGCTCACAGCACATAGAATCTTAAAATTCTCTAAGGAAACACAACTGGCAAGATTAAAAAGGAAACAAAAACTTTGCTAAGCTCATCTCTTTCTGTCCTATCTCAAATATCGACAAGCATTTCTAAATCTATGCTGCAAAAAATGCCTTATCTATCATCTGTATTTATTCTCAATATTGTATCTTAGTGTTTGTTCTGAGGATCCTATTGTTTTCCTTTAGACCCTCACAGATCCTGAAACCATGAGGAATGCTGTCTGACTTCAGGACATTCTGGCTTCAGACATGGGTCCATGGCTAGTTTATCAGGGTTGGTCAGTGCATTCTACTAAGTTAAAGGTACAGTACCCTGTTCACTGGGACGCTGCTTAGAAAACTCAAAATTTGTGTGCACTCATTTGTACTATTTTCAAATATGTAAAGCATAAATTTGGTAAATAAATACATTTAGTTTGAAAAGTAGACACAAGAATAGTCATGGAATACAAAGGAAGACATCAGTAATATAACTTTTACATGCTTTATTAATGTTGTGATACATTCCTAATAATTAACAATAATTAAGTATTGCTCTTCTGAGTAGAGCTTTCTTTTTAACACAATTACCTAATCACTAGAAAGTCTTCTAACTTTCTGGTGTTGTTGAATTGAGTTCCCTGGGATTTAGTCAATACTCCTAGGTGAGGGTGAGAAGGCCCATGGGAATGTTGAGCAGCCTTCACTTCTGTGAACTTGTGCAAAAAAGTATCTTGCAGCCTAATACATAAGCAAAAGTGTATCCTTTCAAAAACAACTGATTTTTTCAGTGCTTACAGGGTGTCAGGTTATGTTCTTTACATACATGGACTTACTGAGGTCCTTGTTCAAAGATGAAGCTTTGGGAAACCCTGTTTCTGAGTGAGTGCCAGCTCTGCTTTGTTGGTTAACCTGGGCTTGGCTGTGCAAGGAAGTTGGCCCATGGGATCAGCACAAAGACTGTTCCTTTTTAATTTCCAGGGGTTTGAGTGTACATTATATGGTGGCACTTGTCTCTTTGAGTTTTCCTGTTTGTGTGTTGTTCATCATCATGAATCCGTAGGCCTATGTCTTTTTCCAACTTTGGGAGCTTTTCAGCCATTATTTCTTCAAATACATTTTCAGCCCCTCCCTGTGTCTCCCCTCTGGGACCCCATTTATTGCCCACAGATCTCTGAGACACTACTCATTTCTTTCCCCAGTTTATTCTCTCTCTGTCTTTCATATTGGGTAATTTCTCTTATTCTACTTTCCATTTCACTGATTCTTTCTTCTATTATTTTTTGTCTCTTGTTGAGTTTATCCAATGAGTATTTACTTATGTATTTATTTGTCTACTTACTTATTTATTGGTATATTTT